>NC_134471.1:71689607-71817637 GCF_964194025.1 Convolutriloba macropyga
TAGGTGTGTATTTTCCTATCGTAAGCCAAGCGGATCACAATTTGTTTGAGTTTTTTTTCACCGCCTTCACATCACCGCCTTGACAAGTTTTCACCGCCTTGACATCACACAACAAAAAAAATAATAATTATAACAAAAAAATTTAAGACCAGTAACTATATTAATAAAAAAAATAATAATAATGATAATAATAATAATAATAATAATAATAATAATAATAAAAATAATAATAATAATAATAATAATAAAAAAATACTAAGAATTATATTAATAATAATAATCACATTTAAAATAATAATAGCAATAATAATAAAAATAATATTTATATCATTATAATAATATTAATCATAATAATAATAGTAACAATAAAAATAACAATAATAGTAATAGTAAAATTAACAATAAATAATAACAATAGAAAGAATAAAAGAAAAAATTATTGTAATAACAATAACAAAAGAAATAATAAAAATAATAACAATAAAAATAAAAACACGAATAATAATAATAATAATAATAAATCATTATATTAATAATAATAAAAGTAATGTTAATAAAATATATATAATAATAATAATAATAATAATCATAATAATAATAGTAATAAAAATAATAATAATAAAAAATAATAATAATAATAATAATAATAATAAATAATAATAATAATGATAACAATAATGATAATAATAATAATAATAGTAATAATAATAATAAATATAATAATAATAATAATAATAATAATAATAATAGTATAAATAGGAATTATAATAGTAAAAATTATAATAATCAAATCAAAAATAATAGCGATAAAAATATTTGAAAACAAAAATGATAATAATAATAATACTAATAATAATAAAAATAACAATAATAATAATAATACTAATAAGAATTGTGGTGAGCCGCCAACTCACTCTGCAACCAAGAACCTAAATGTATTAATATAAACTCGTATAAAACTCCATATGTTATTATATATCATTGTTCGTAGTTGTAAAAATGTTAAACGCTTTGTTCACATGTTAGCTGGTTGTACCAGCCATCATTCGCATACTCCGATCGGAGCGCAATTGCTAACCGCACTTGGTGTCTAAAAGAGAGAAAGTACGTTGTATTCAAGAGAGTTCAATCTTATTGCGCTTGCCTTTTTACTGCCGTGAGTCTAGCAAGTCGATATTCTGCACATAGGAACTTTGTCCACACAACATGGCGCAGTCAGCAGCTGTACCTATAGCACGATCCCCAGTGGGCATCCCCTTCTTCTGGGAAAGCGGTATGGAACCCCCAGTAGAATGGCCCACATGGGCAGCAACACCCAAATTGGCAATAATGGCCAAAAATTCGATAAACGTTGAATCCCTATTAAAACATAAACCAGACTTAAAAGACCTCATTTACCCCCACAGAACCGACCTACGAACCCCCAACGGAGAACGAAACCCAAGCACAGCATAGAGAAAGAGACTTAAGGAACAATAAACGAAAGGTGGACTGGGACAATGAATGCAAAAAGATTGCATTCAAAGGCCCATTTGTTGACGGTATACCTTGGGATGAGGCCGACCTAAAAGTAAGGAGCCTCATCTACCTCAGCCTGGGAACCAACGGATCTACCAACAACGATTCCCCCATTCGGACATTGAACGGATAACAGTGTTCGAACTTGCCCACGAACTCGCTCTTTCCTTTACACAACCCCGCAACATCACCTATGATCGTTTCCTCCTCTTCACCTGCAAACAAAACCAAAACGAAAAACTGGAAAGTTTCCACTGTCGCCTCAAAGCCCTAGGCGCAAAGTGCCGTCTAGGGTCTGCAGAAGAAGATCTCATAAAAGACATCTTTATAGCCATCATTGACCAAACACATCGTAACTTAGCACGCAAAACCATAAGAAGAAGAAACCCCGAACCGCGAGGTACGCTAAATCCCCTATGGTCTATAATACCAGATGGCACAATAGTCGATTACACTCCCCACACCATAACAATCGATACTCACAATCGCAAAAACACCGTGATACGCTCTAATGATATAGCTATATCCACAGAAACACGCACACTACCACAAGAACAACAACAACAAGAACCAAAACTTCGCCTAATAAATTTTGTGGCCTGTAAAACAGTTGGTGAGTATAACCGTAACAAACGCAAAATAGAAAAACTCTGTTTAGCAGAAAAAGCACAGCTGGCGAAGACAACCCGAACGGGTCAAAGCCCGAAGACTGCCCAACAGGAGAAAATTGGCAACCAAGCAACACGCAAACGAAAGGCCACAACAGACGAACCAGGACCATCCGCCAAAGCACCACAACATGGAACGTCCACACCTATGGAGGAAGGAGACATCCCGAACACAGCAACCAACACATCGATAAACGTATCCCCAATCCTGACAAAATCACTATCAGGACCAAAAAAGCTGAAGAGAAAATTACCAGGAGCAACCCAAAAGGGAAAAAGAACGACAATAAGAAAGAAAGCGCCGGTATCAGCAGCCAGAAGAACCGCAAACGCCAAACTGACCAAAGCGAAATTGGCAACCCTGAAACAAAGCTACGCATTTCAGTTGAGCCAGAGCCCAATTAACATCGAAGAGTTAAACAGGAAATCGACTACCCGCATATTCAAGGAACCATCCCCAGGGCACACAAAGCCCTTCATAATTGCGCCATCTTCTTCTGCAGCAGACTTTATGCTCTCAACGCTTAAAAGGAGCACTGTGTCAACAATTGCGAAGTCACCTCCACTGCGCAACCCCCGCAAATCCAAGGCGGAAGCCACAGTGAAAAAACTCAAAGTGGAGAAAGCCATCGCCAACATATCACTCACCCCTACAACTGACGACTCACTACACGAAATCAAGACTAAAGAAACCACAATCATCGACCTCGTTGACACTTCGGACGAACCTCAGCCTCACACCCCACTAAGCATCAACCCTAACTGCTCTACTTTCGGGCAAAATATCGTCATTCTTTCCTCAGACTCCCAAGAATCCAGCAACTCATTCCACACAGCCTCCATCCACTCGGTCCCCACTCGTACTGTACAACCCAAAGATCCCGAACCCATGGACTGGACCCCACCTACCCAAGAACCCGAACGGGACGCTGACACTCGCACCCCTGAGAAAGACAACACTAGCGAGGACCAACAAAACTGACCGAAACATAGCATCCTCCAAGAGGGGGGAATGTGGTGAACCGCCAACTCACTCCGCAACCAAGAACCTAAATGTATTAATATAAACTCGTATAAAACTCCATATGTTATCATATATCATTGTTCGTAGTTGTAAAAATGTTAAACGCTTTGTTCACATGTTAGCTGGTTGTACCAGCCATCATTCGCATACTCCGATCGGAGCGCAATTGCTAACCGCACTTGGTGTCTAAAAGAGAGAAAATACGATGTATTCAAGAGAGTTCAATCTTATTGCGCTTGCCTTTTTACTGCCGTGAGTCTAGCAAGTCGATATTCTGCACATAGGAACTTTGTCCACACAACAAGATTAATATTAGTAATAGTAATAATAAAAATAATAATAATAATAATAATAATAATAATAAAAATGATAATAATAATAATAATAAAAACAAAAAAAAATAATAACAACAATAATAATAATATTATTTATAATAATAATAATAATAAAAAATAATATTAAGAATAATCATAATAGCAGTATAAATAAAAATTATAATAGTAATAATAATAATGATCAAAAAAAATAATAATGATAAAAAAATTTAAAAAAATAACGATAATAAAATTATTACTAAAATAATAATAATAATACTAATAAGAATAATAGTAATAATAGTAATAAAAATAAGAATAATAATAATAATAATAATAATAAAAATAATAATAATATTAATAATAATAATAATATATAATAATAATAATAATAATAATAATAATAATATTAATAATAATAGATAAATAAGATTTATAATACTAATAATAATAATAATCAAATTAAAAACAATAATGATAAAAAAATTTGAAAAAATAATGATCATAATAAAACTAATAATAATAATAATAATAATACTAATAAGAATAATAGTAATAATAGTAACAATAATAATAAAATCAAAATTCATAAAAATTATAATAATAATAAGAGACAGACTATTGAAACTCGGAGTCACATTAACACAACAACACAACAGCCAAGGTAACAAACTCAAAAATATTTCAAATGATAATAAAAAAAGAAATATAAGTTAATGGGTATTGAAAAAATACTACCATTTTTTACACGCTTTGGAAATAACAAAAAACACATCAAGAAAGCAATGTGCAGATCCAAGAAAAACCTAACACAACATAAAGGAAGAAGAATACCACTACACCTTGAAGAAAAAGTAGAAAACGAATTGACAAAGCTAATAAACAATAAGTAATAATCCGCGTGGAGAACGAATTTTCTAATAGCCCAAGAGTGAAGAAGTACAAATGAGCCAAAAAAGCATTTTATTCCGAACAATTAAACAGAGCAATACACAAAAAAACAGATGCAAAGCATTGACTCCACGTCAGACTGCACCCAAAAAACAGTATAAATAGACCCATCTTCCAATACAACAGATTTCATGTTGAACTCCTCAAACAGCCTGGAAATTCCGAAGGAATTCAAGTCAATCATCAACACACCCAAAACTGTAAAAAACACAACAGCACAGCAAATCACCAATGGCACTGAAAAGCACTCCTCCAATTGGATTCCAAACACCGTCCGGAGAAGGACTGTCAAGAAGCACCCGCACACCCATGGAACAAAACACAGACAAAACACCACTACCAGTAGCTCATGACACCATCAATTTAAACTGGCTCATACAACAAGAAGATAGAGAACACAAGGAAAAGAACGACGAGCAGGAAACGAACAAGAACTCACCCTCAAAAAGCTCCATATCGGATATAAAACAGTCTGACTTTCCCTCAGAACGTTAAAAGTCAATTTTTCCCTGGGTTCGGGAATGTGACACTGGACTCCACGTGAACAGGGTGTAACATTGCTATCTACATGTTATAGTATAAACATTGCCTAAATAATATGACTATTATATATACATATATATATATATATATATATATATGTGTGTATATTTATAAATATATAAGTGCATAAACTTATAGTATCAGCGATCATACTTTATTGAAGTTTGTTGAAGTGCCAACATTAAAATGACAGGTGTATAACTTCACGCAACGTGGCTTATATCTGTAACCAAACGTCTCCAAAAGGAGCAGTACTTTTTTGGAGACGGGAGCAAACCCCTCCCAAGAGTGGTTCATATGATTCTCAAACGTTTAACTAGCCGTAAGGGCCAAAGAGAGCCTCGAAGTAGACAAACTACGCAAGACTACGCAGCAAAACTATTTTACCCAGCCATGAAATCATTTGAAGAAACAGGAGCAAATGAATCGAAGGATGAAGCAAGAAAAAGAGACATCAGAAACCAGCAAAGGAAAATTTGGACCGGGAAAACGAGCTGATATCTATTGAATTTTGATGGCCCATTCGTAGATCGCTACCCATGGGATGATGCAGCCAGAAAAATAAAAAGCTAACTTTACCTCTCAATTGGCACAGAAGCAAAAAGATTTTACCATCAAAACAACCCCCACACTAAAGTACATACATGCAAAACATATGAATTCGTAAATTCGCCAACAAACTCACAATGACATTCACTAAATCCGGAAACCAAATATATGACAGATTTCAACTCCTTAATGAACAACAAGAAGTACATGAAAATTTGGAAACATTCTACAGTCGGTTACGGGAAATCGGGTCGAAAACAGCACGGGGCACACTAGAATACGAATTCGTCAAAAAAATTTTCCTTGGAAAAAATGACAAATGCAGCCATACAAATGGAACTCTTTTTGAAGGTAAGAACACCAGCACAAACACTAAACTTTGCACTCACAAGGAATGGGGACAGAAAACCATAAAGAAGTTCTTCTACCAAACCTCTCTAACTGGAAAAAACAGTCGGTCGCTAACTTATCAGCAAGAAAAGCAAAACCAGCAATATTACCAACACCCAACACAAAACAAAACCCACAATGTTGGAGATGCGGAGGTTCAATTACACCAAGCCACAACAACAACTGCCCAGTAAAATATCCCGATGTAACATCCGTAAGAAACAAGGCCACTTTGCAAAAACGTGTAGGTCAACAATGCCACCACTCCCGCGACAAAGGACACAATACGAACAAAAGCAAACAAACAATCACACAATGTGAAAAACGTAAACCAAACTGTAGAAAAAGAAATAGAAACACCACTCGCAGAAGAAGAAACAGAAACAACCGACCCAGAGTCAACAATGTTGATTACGGAACTCATCGATATTGGAAAAATTGAACTTAAAAGAACGAACAATTGAGCACATAAATACGGGCGTAAACAAAATAAATCCATACGGAGAAATGATAATACAAACAACACTTAAAAGCGATTACAAATTAAGTTTTCCTGCAGACAGAGGTTCACCAAGAAGTTTCATGGTTGTTAAGAACAGAAGAATTAACTAAAAACATGAAAGACGTCAAAATAGAACAAAACAACGGAAAAAATTTTCAAATGCTACAAAAATAAGGACTTTCCAACTGTAGGACATCTGCGGTTGGATTTATTATCCGTTTCGTGGAGAGCGATAAATTGCAACATTCTAATCGTCCAACACAGATCACAAAATGTAATGGGAAGGGACATGCTCTCAAAGCTAGGAGTCACATTAACACAACAACACAACGACTAGGGTCAGAAAATCAGCAATATATCAAAAGATAATATAGAAACAATAATAACTAAATGGGAATTTAAAAATTTGTCCCTCCCTTGTAAAAGATTTAAAAAACCCAAACTTCACCTCGCGAAACCAGTATTCAGAGGCCAGAAAACCCAACAATGCATAAAAGAAGAAGGAAATCATTATATTTTGTAGCAAAAATTGAAAATGAGTTGACAAAACTAATATACAGTTATCAAATAACCAGCTTGGAGAACGATCTTTTTGTTAGCCCAGTAGTGATTGCAGTTAAGAAAGACAAATCAGCCAAATAGCACTCGATTTTGAAAAACTACACATAGGAAAACATTTAAAAAATAACAGATGCAAAGCATTGACTCCACACGAACCAATTTACACAATTTTAGGCATCATTCAATCAATTTCAGATTTCATGGTAACGTACCCAAAGAGCCCGGAAATCCAATCTGCACACCCAATGTGGACAAAGCTGTAAAAAACACAACAGCACAGAAAATCACCAATGGCACGGAAAAAACTTCCCCAATTGGATTCAAAACACCATCCGGAGAAGGACTGTCAAGAAGCACCCGCACACCCATGGAACAAAACACAGACAATACACCACTACCAGTAGCCCTTGACATCATCACAGTAGACAAATCAGCCAGGGCCATACAAAAAGAAGATAGAGAACACAAAGAAAAGAACGACGAGCAGGAAAGAAACACAAACTCAGCGTCTAAAAGCTCAAAATCGGACACAAAAATCCCACTTTCCCTCAGAAATTTAGAAATAAAATTCTTCCTTGGGAGGGGGACTCTGATACTGGACTCCACATGTAGAGAGATAAAATGAGTGACATTGCTATCTACATGTTATAATATAAACAATGCCTAAATATTGTGACTATTTTATATATATATATATATATATATATGTATATATATATATATAAATATATATATATATATATATATATATATATATATATTTATAGAATTGTATAAACTCATAGTATCAGCCAAGCTTATCATACTTTGTTGAAGTTAGTTGAAGTGTTAACGTTATACTGACAGGTGTCAGTCGGGACATACAATAAGTATATATACAGTTTATGCAATAAGTGCAGTTTGCCTTATACTAACTTGAGATTGAGTTAACAATTTAGAAGAGTTTTAACGCTTTTTCGCCGCCTTGTCTTTCATCACACGAGACAAATTTTTATACTAAAGAATCAACGATAATTATAAGAACAATAAAGATAATTAATAACGCATAAACTACCAATAACCATAATAATGATAATAATAATAGTGATAATAATAATAAAAAAAACAATAATGAGAAAAATAATAGTAATATTAATAATAATAATTATATTGATAATTATCATTACAATAAAATTAATGAAAATAATAATAAAAAATAATAATATTCATATTATTATTATTAATAATACTAATAATAATAATAATAATATTAATAATAATAATAATAATAATAATAATAATAATAGTAATAATAATAACAATAATAATAATAATACCATTATTAATAACAGTTACAATAACTATAATAATGTAAGTAATAATAATATTAATAATAACAATAATAACAATAAAAACAAAAATTATATTAATGGAAAAAATAATAGTACTATTAATAAAGTTAATACTAATAATAATAATAATAATAATAATAATAATAATAATAATAATAATAATAATAATAATAATAATAATAATAATAATAGTAATAATAATAATAATAATAATAATAATAATAGTAATATTAATAATAATAATAATAATAATAATAAAAATAATAATAATAATAATAATAATAATAACGATAATAGTATTATCAACAGAACTATACATAATAATAAAAATAATAATAATAATAATAATAATAATAATAATAAAAATAATAATAATATTAATAATAGTTATCCGTTATTCGGTTGATATGACGTTGAATGTAAAAGACGTAGGCGTTGACATTTTTAATTCTTTAACACTTAGGCAGAACTGCAGTTAGACAGTTCGCTGCCAACGCAACTAACAGCTAGACAAGGTCAAGTACCTGTCAGCAAGGAAAAAGTCACTCGTGCTACGAATGACGCAACAAAGAACAACTAGTGTACAACGTGTAACGTATGACTATACTGCAGGAGGGGAATATTAACTTACTGCATTGGAGGTGAGAGTTACTAAGTGGTGCGGTGACCACAGTATGGTAGACATAATGTTTGTTTCAAGTTTACTCTAGTACCACATTTCCCTGCTTCTGAGAAAATTTAGTTACATCTGTCACTAAATTTTGGTACAGTTTGTGTTCGCCGCATCAGAGTTCCTCTGGGTTGAGTTCTCTTTCTTCATCGCTCGCTCGTGTTGCGACATCTCTTCCCGGGGGGGTCCTCTGTAGTGAGGTTGACGTTGGTGTGTCCTTTTATTTCTTCCGCGTATGGTGTTGGGATTTCTACTTGTGTGGTAGAAGTTGTGGCTTGGGCGTGTTTGGCCTGGGGTGTTTGGAAATTCGGTATCCCTGAGAACTTCTCTTGGGTGGGTTGTATTCGTTCTCTGATAGCGAGTCCTCGTTGTCATTGGGGTCAGTGCCATACGGTGTGGTTCGGGTTGGTACTCTCTGACTACGTCGGGACGGCATGTTCGACGTATCCACTTCAAATTCCTCTGAAGGGTCAGAAGCGCTATCGTCCTTCTGGTAGCTGGTGTGGGCGGGGTCCTCATGAGAGCTTTGAGACGATTCACGAGATCGATCCTTGCTCGGTTTGCCCTTTTTGGGTGAATGAATATATCGAAGCTTAGGTGGAACTTTGGTCCTCGAAACCTTTTCCAGGTTAGATCTAGCGTGGGGTTCCCGGGGCTGCGTGTCTCTTTTACGAATGGTTTGAATTCCCATGATCTTGTTCATCTGGGCCTTTCCGTGGCTTCGCATAAGTTCCTCGAACTTTTTGTGGTGGTTTCTTGCGGTCTTTCTCGCTGCAAAGTTTATGAGAGGTATATTCCTTTGTTCGGGGGTACCGAACTTTGCAATATCCGATTTATTAAGGACCGTGTCCTTTTGACCAAGCATTTTTAGGGTGAGGGTTGCATCCGTCGTTGCAAAGGTCCATTTAGCTATTTAATGAGGGTTTGACAAGTGAAATTATGATTCTTATGCAGCTTAACATAGATTTTTAAAACTATTGCAAAAATCTTAACCGAATCAATTTTTCTATCTTTTTGAGCCACTTAGTCTGAATAATGACAAACCCCATATTTATTCGAGTGAAACAAAATTTATCTTTACCGGCTTTGCGTTTTAACCGATTTTTTATAACTTTAACTCTTATAACTTTTATAACTATAAATTGTGAGTTTTCGTTGCTTGTCAATATTTGTGGTTCTCTTTGCTGTCAGTTTATTTATTCTCTATAAAACCAGGCCCTATGTTCAAATGCGGCCCAAGTGTGCACGTTTATTTTTTTTATAATAACTTTTGTTTTTATTGGCTTCAACACTGGGTGTTTTCGTTAACCACTTTTGAATTTGGAGTGTGGAGTCTCTTTTATGTAATTCTATAGTGTTACGAGTCACTCTCACTCATGACGGGTTCCATCATAGCAACAGAAACAACAGGTCCAATTTTCATCCTGAGGATTTTATTTGAGATTCTATTTTCAGGAGATTTTTAATATAAATTTGACTGTTTTTTGCTATTGTTATGGCGTCAATTTAAGTGATTTGAAAACTTCAACGTTTCCTGTTTTTATCCTTCTTTTTTATTGATTTGTTACCTATTCCCGGTAACTTTTTCATCGCTTTTCATCGCTTTTTAGTGAAGCACTATTAATTTGCTATTGACCATGGATATTTGCTACGGATTGTCATTTGTTTTTTTTTATTAAGATCTGATAAGACAGAATTTTTATCGTGTAAGATCTGATAAGAAGAATTTTTATCGTATAAGATCTGAGAAACGTCTTATCAGATCTTATAAGAAGATGCATCCCCTTACAGGCTTTTAGCAAGATGGTTTTGTCAGAATTTTGTCAGATCTTACACGATAAAAATTCCACAATCACTGGGGTAGTTATTATATCGTAGTCTCGTTGATGGCAAGTTGTGGCGGTCCGCTAATGTGGCATTGATTAGTTCATATAGTGGTTCGTGTTTAATTTTATACTCAATTTGTTTACTCATAAACCAATTTTTTTCTAAAAGCATGTAAATTTTTGAAAAGGTTTTCACCTCTTCCTCATTTAGTCGTTAATAAAGTGAAAACGCAGATGAGCGGGGTCGGCATCGATTTCGGCATGTATTCAAACGCAAACTACAGAGTCTCTTTGTTTAGCCTGATTGTAATATCTGCAGATAAGGCCTGATATCAACTTCTAGTCCTTAAAGCTTCTAAAAGTTAACTTCTCCCAAAAAATATTGGATGTTATTGATTTGCAGCCGAATTTTTACCTCTATCTCAAGCTGTTTTAATTTTAGTGGGTAGATGTGGAGATCACTAACTGCAACTTTAAGAATTCCGAGGGCGAGGTGCAACCTGAACCGAAGTCACTTGTCTGTTATAAAGCCGACACAACGTGCCACGAAAGTGGTAAGCACAATAAAATTGTCGCAAGCTCACCAAATTAAAAATCATCAAAAATTAGATAATGAGCAACAAAAGATGGATCATCGTGCACAAAAACCTACATAGGGTTCTTTTTTAAATTGTCTAAAAGTTCAACAAATAATCTTATTAGCTATCCAATTTCATAGCTCAGCAGTTTCGTTGATATTGAAACATAATCGAAAATTTTAGGGGAAAACGTTCCTTTCCGCTTAACACCGAAAAAATTTTTTGAATTCGGCTTCATCTAGAGGCTTCACTATCTTCCAATTTCTTGAAACGCTGTTCTTAATAATTTGGATAGCTTGAAACGTGTAAGAGAACCACTAAATTCGTTCAAAGGATATAAAATGAACGAGGAATCTTACAAAGAAGCTTTAAAGTTAGATTATTGTGCAGCAACTGAAATTTCTTGTTTTTGTAGAACCTCTGTAAAGCAATAGGCTTGTTTTGAAAATTCTGCTGGGTTTCTACTTGCTTAAACTGCATCTCAACGTTCAAAACCAGATCAAATTTTTAAATTGGTTTGTTGCAAAAAATTTTCAGCAACACACTAGTTCATAATTAATGCCAAATTTAATATTATTTATAAAGAAACTTCAACTTTGGTAAAGTAAAGAAAAAAATTTTCAAATGACTAAGAAAAAGTTTTATTTCTGGAATCTTTTTTGTCATTAGATTTTTGTCCATGGACCCAATGCTAACGATGCATGACTAAAAAAATTTATCTTTTCGAAAACCATATTTGTAAAATGTTTTTGTATTATAATACAAAAATGAAAATAAGTCTATTATTAAAAGTTAATTATATATGAAGTACCTAGGAAAAAGATAAACCAAGTTTCAATAGGCTGAAATCTACTGCACATATCTGTTGAGTTGAGCATTATATTTGTTTTAACATTACAATTTCTTGAAAAAAATTTTGCCTGTTCAATTTTGTAGAGAAACGTTTTACAAACTTGGCCGGAACAGGCAACAATTTGCAAAGAAGTTTGAACCTGATCTTGGTTTTCAATTAAATATCAGCTTTAAAAGACTAGCGAAGTCTCTTTTTTTCGTTTAAAGAACTTGTTAACAGCTTCTTTCGAAAAAAGAAATTTTTTCCACTTTGAAAATCGCTGACAAATGTTATCATTTTTAAACTTTGATTTATCCCAAACTTGCCTGTACCGAACTCCAATTGTATATTAGTACTGGGCAATTGTAAAAGCAAGTTTCCCATGTAATATATTTTGTTCGCTTTCTTGCTTGAAACTTGCTTCTTTCAAGCGTATATTAACGGCGCAAATGTGATCATTTCAACAGTCCGGGTGGCGCAGAAAGGAGGACAAACGTCTACGGAGCAAGAGATCGTGGGTTCAAGAGATCGTGGGTTCAACTAAACACTATTTTTGCACTTTACCCAAGTCTATTGTAAAATCGTACTGAACGAAATTTTGACAATTCAAAAAAGTGACCTGAATTAGTCTAAGATTCAGTAATGACGAGCAATTGCATTTATAGTGGTCCAGTACTGAAACGCACTTTGAGTTAGGTAAGGGTGTGTATCAATTTTTACGAGGAATATGATGAATTAGCGCAATCAACGTTTGGTCCTCAGTCTGAGATTCTACACTAGTTTGATTTCAACACGCACAGGATGTTGAGGGTTTCATCAAAACGTAATCTCCATCTGTCGAATTGGCACATTTGAGAATAAGCGAGTTTACTTGAAGCAAAGATTTTTAATTGATATCCGAAAGATAATTGATAATTTCCTCTAAATCACATTGAAAGTTCAAATTAATACAAATCTGTGTTATCGAACTTTGATTTGGAATCAAAAGTTTGTGCTCATTAAAAAATCAAATAGGGAAGTGTTTGTTTTGTTGAAGTATTCCTCATTATTCTCAATTGCTCTCTATAGCATCAGTCTTGTTCTCCTTAAATTTCAGAATTCTTCTCTTTTCAATCTTCATTGAACTCTTGAAAATTATTTATGTTCTCCCCGCTAGTTGGTTGAGACAATACTTACAAAAACGAAGGTCGCCTCTCATTAATAAATGCAATACACAAGTGTTATTTTACAGTAATTGACATTTAAAAATGATTAGAATTAAATGCGGAAATAACGCTGGCAAAACAGTTTCGAGAATCATTTTAACTACATAATAACGTGATATAGGCTTTGGTTTTTTTGCTAGAGCAAGGAATTCATCGTTTTGGTCTTTAAAAAAAGAGTTGTGACATCAGAAATGAAGCTGTAATAGAGATCAAAGCAGACTTCAGAATGATCAGTTATCAAAGATATGAACAAAGACCTTTCAACCCTTTATCGCAAGCCGTTAATTAGCCACATTCAAACAATCAATTTATCAACCGTAATTTGTAATTGGAAAAAGCACAGTGGCACCGATGAGCCATCTTTCATTAGCAAGACTGGAATTGCAAGCTGCAGATATGGCAGCACGGTTGAAAGATCAGATTGTCAAGGAACACAAAATAAACAGATAAATTTGCAGTTTTTGGTCAGTTTCAAAAACAGTACTGCACTGGATACCCAGCTACTATCGTAAACAACAAGTGTTTGTGGCCAAAGGAGTGCCCGAGAAATTGAATGCAATTGATCCTACGAAGTGGGAACATGTGAGCCGTATCAACAGCTCAGTGAGCATTGGCACGCAAGCAATCAGTATTGCGAAACTCAGAAGGGGCTAGTGGCTTACGGGACGGGCTGGGTTATAGCAAACATAGAGTCACCGGCTAGAGCCAGTCAAACTCATCTCCAATTCAGATGAAGAGAGTAGGCCCTCATTAGTCGTCATGAGACAGGCTGACGACAAAATATTTTTCAGTAGCAACTATTCCGTAGCTTTAACAGGCTACTAAATACAATGGCATTTGTGCAACAGGCATTGAATTAACTCAAGCCATCAACAACACTGGTAATCCTTAAGGAAGGAAAAAGGAAAAGCAGAGTTATCATATCAATGTTATTACAGCATAAAGAACTTGCAGAAAAGATGAAGTCTCTCAAAGCTGAACGGGAAAACTCAAAAAGCAGCAAAAATCTACAGTTTTTACCTCTCCTTGACGTAGAGACCGTTGACTCCAGTCAGTTCAGAAACTAATAACTTAGAAGCATTGACTCCCAAGCGCTTCTTGCTTTGCAACAAGAACGTTTGTTTACCCTACCTGCCACGCGCAAAAAGAAGTTGTCGATCATGGAAAACTCTTACAACAAACTCAAGCTTGTGCAAATCTCATTTGGGACAAATTTTGAAAAGAGTATCTGCCAACTTTGAAAAACTGCAAAGTCGTAACTTACGGGTAACGACAGCCTTAAAGAACGCGATGTTGTTTGATTGATCAAATACACCGACTAGCGAGGATATATAATCTGGGTCGAGTTACGGAGACGATCGAGGGGTCCGACGGCGTGATTCGATCAGAGAAAGTTGAAGCGAAAGATGGAGTTTATAAGAGATTAGTGGTGAAACTCGCTCGCTCCTGTGCTACCATACAGGAAAGACGTTTTCGCGATAGAAAAGGGGCCAGCGATAATAAAACCAAGCATTAACGATTTCCTCAAACTTTTATATATTTCAAGGAACAGATTTAGAGAAGCCTGAGTAGTAAAATATAAAAATGTGACTCGAACCTCAACGAAGGGACACTATGTATTAGGATAGGAAATGCAGAAATTATCCCCCAAGAGGGGGGAAACTTAGGGGGACATTTACCGCAAATTCGCAGTAAATGTCCCCCTAATTGG
The DNA here is from genome assembly GCF_964194025.1 of Convolutriloba macropyga. Lineage (NCBI taxonomy): Eukaryota > Metazoa > Xenacoelomorpha > Acoela > Convolutidae > Convolutriloba > Convolutriloba macropyga. Next base: position 71,704,781 of record NC_134471.1, read on the forward strand.
TCCCCTAGGGGGAAAATTTCTGTATTCCCTATCTTATTACATAATGTTCCCCCAATGCAGTTCTGGTCAGCTTCAATTTCCTTCGAATAAAAATTGAAATTCACATTTCGTTTGTCTTCAATTTGTTCAATTTATTGTATTTTGTCCCTCATAGATGTGAACCATTATGAAACTTGAAATTTTATTCACCTAGAGTGACATTAACTTAACTTTTGAAAAAAAAAATATCTAAAAATAATTTGTCGATTTTTTGTTTTTTATGGATGCAAAACGTCATGAAACATGTTTTGTGAAAATATTGAGTTTTTTCGAGGCATGTTTCAAAATTCGGAAAATTGTCCCAAGTGGGGGACATTAACTTGCAGAATGGGGTCCAAAATTTTTTGCTTCTTATCGATGAAAAAAGTCATGAAACATGATTTGTGAAAGATATTGAGTCTTTTCGAGGCATTTTTTAAAATTCGAAAAATTTTCCCCGCTGGGGGACAAAAATTTGTAAATAAAAGTTGAAAAATGGTGTCCAAAATTTTTTTGACGAATTTTTGCTCCTAACCGATTTAAAACATCATGAAGCATGTTTTGTGAAAGATTTTGACCGTTTCTAATGCATTTTGCAAATTCAACAGATTAAGATTGTAGTATGAAAATGAACATACAAAAAATGTATCAAAATGCGTGCATAAAGTTATGAAAACAAAATGAAACCGACTCATCTGTTGATGGTTTCACCGAAAGTTATTTGATAGTTAAAACTAAAAACAAAATAGGGAATGATAGGTTCGTGTTCAAACATGTTCAGTTTTTCCTACATACATACATATTTACATACATACATGCATACATGCATTCATACATACATACATACATACATACATACACACATTCATACATATTTATACATACAAACATACGTATATAAATACATACGCGCATAAATACATACATACATACATACAAGCATACCTACATACGTACATACATACATACATACATAAAAACATACATACATACAAACATACATACTTACATACATACATACATATATACATACATACATAAATACAAACATACAGACATACATACATACATACATACATACATACATACATACATACATACATACATACATACATACATACATACATACATACATACATACATACATACATACATACATACATACATACATACATACATACATACATACATACATACATACATACATACATATATACATACATACATACATACATACATACATACATACATACATACATACATATATACATACATTCAAACATGCATACATACATTAAAACATACATACATACCTACAAACATATATAAAAAAACATACATACATACATACATACATACATACATAAATACATACATACATACAAACATACATACATAGATACATATATACATACATACATACATACATACATACTTACATACATACATACATACATACATACATATATACATACATACATACATACATACATACATACATACATACATACATACATACATACATACATACATACATACATACATACATACATACATACATACATACATACATACATACATACATACATACATACATACATACATACATACATACATACATACATACATACTTACGTACACACATACATACATACATACATACATAGATACATACATATCTACGTACATACGTACATACACACATTCATACATATTTATACATACTTACATACATAAATATATAAATACATACGCGCATAAATACATACATACATACATGCAAGCATATCTACGTACGTACAAACATACATACATACATATATACAAACATACATACATATATACATACATTAATACATACATACATACATACATACATACATACATACATACATACATACATACATACATACATAAATACATATATACATACATACATACTTACATACATACATACATACATACATACATACATACATACATACATACATACATAAATACATACATACCTACATACATACATACATACATACATACATACATACATACATACATACATTCAAACATGCGTGCATACATACATACATACATACATATATACCTACATATATATATAAAAAACATACATACATACATACATTTATACTTTCATACATACTTACATACATACATACATACATACATACATACATACATATATACATACAAACATACATACATACATTCATACATACATACATACATACATACATACATACATACATACATACGTACACACATACATCCATACATACATACATACATACATACATACGTTCATACGTAAGTACGTACATACATACATGCATACCTACGTACATACATACATACCTACATAAGTACATGCATACATACGTACATACATACATACTTACAGACATACATACATACATTCATACATACCTACAAACATACATACATACATACATACATTCATACATATATACCTACATACAAACATACATACATACATACATATATACATACATACATACATACATAGATTCATACATGCATACATGCATATTTACATACGTACATACATAAATATATACATACATACATACATACATACATACATACATACATACATACATACATACATACATACATACATACATAAATACATACATGCATACATACATACATACATACATACATACATACATGCATACATACATTTATACATACATAAATACATGCATAGATACATACATACAAGCATGCATAAATACATACATTCATACAAAAATACATACATACATACGTACATACATACATACATACATACATACATACATACATACATACATACATACATACATACATACATACATACATACATACATACATACATACATACATACATACATACATACATACATACATAAATACATTTTTACATACCCACATACATTCATATATACATACATACCCGTACTCGAGCTCAGGTTTCAAAAAGGAAACAATTTCTTGTATAGGTATGTACCCACTTCTGCTCATACACAAACCTGCTCACAAACATGTACAAATTATCGACAAAAACAAAGATAATCGCACTAACCTGTTTCTGGATGTTTACACTAATAAATGATCGACTCTAAGATGTTGAAAGTAGCGAACGAAGAGATCATGTTCAAACATGTTCAGTGTACGAAAAATTCAGAATTTTTTTCGACCAATCAGAACAAAGGATTTGTTTCAAATGACAACCAAGGATAATTGAAAAAACAAAACTTTAAAGCTACGAGGCCACGCGTTGAGTGTACATTTAATAATGAAAACAATTTGATTAAAAGTCATTAAGCTCAAACACAAAAAATCCTATCACTGAAAGGAAATCTAACTTTCAGTCACATATCACATCGTTAGTTATACCTTGTTGCAGCTTGCGCATTACTAGATCCAGAAATTGACAAAGAAATAGCATTTAAATTCAGACCCTATGGCGCTTTAATAGGAGTTGATAATTCACGACTAGGGCCTTTACTGAAATACAGTAAAGTTTTACGACTTCATGCAGCATTACACGACGCAGCTGGATTCGTAAGAGATTGTAGGAAGAAAGGTCCTGCATATAATTACTCTTTCCGTTACTCAACGATAAATAATTGTCTTTTTGGACATTTGACAGGAATTCTGTTCGTGCTATCAGTGAAAATTTTCCATTCCCAATTAATCCGTGAACTGGAAGGCGAAAAAACTTTGGAAGAAAGTTAGCAAATACTGTTGTTCTCGATCTCGAAGTTTTCAAACTAAAGTCCATTGGATTCATTATCAAAGAACTCAGCTTGTGTTCCAGTTGCGACGTTGCAACATTTTTGAAACCTCCAGTTAGCTTTGCAGAATTATCGGCTTACGATCAACAAACTGTTATTTGGCTGACACACAACGTGCACGGTCTCGATTGGAACGATGCCAATACACCTTACAGTGACTTGAAAACAATTTGCATAATTTTCAGTTTCCGATTTACCCGGATTTTTTTTGCTAAAGACACCGAAAAGTGTGAGCTCCTCAGCAAGTTGTTACAGGACACAGTTTAAAATCTAAAAAATTTAAATTGTCGCCGCATTTCAAAATACTTTCAGAGGAAACAGTTGCTTCTTGCAGTCTACATGCCAATATTTTTACAGCAAACTGTCATGTATTCAATCATTGTGCAGAACATCAGGCCAGAATATTTTTGCAGTGAACACAAAGTGATGCACAGAGAGGAGACAGCAACACTGACCACTTATCTGTCAGAAAATTTGAAGATATTTACTTGCTTGACTCCTCTTGACGATCAGCCGATAGTAATATTCAACAGAGTTCAAGGTTCTTGTGTACCAATACAGAACAATTTTTCAGTTGATCAACAGAAGCGAGCAAATTTTTTCAAAAAAAGATCCGGCGTTGCAAAACATCCCCGCTACAACCCGCTGTATATCATAGCAGCAAAACGTTACTTCGAAACAATTACGCTATCTCCAGAAGAACTAGACTGCTTCAGAGCTTTCCTCCCTGTGATTGACAACTTGTATCGTTTCCAATTGTATTTGAAAAATGAACAGAGAGCTCGCGAACAGCAGAATCAATTCAATTATGGCTACGAACAAAACAAATGAGAAGCCACCGCGGCCACCAAAAGAGCAGCGAATCCTTCGTTGGAAACAATGGGCGGACAAAAATATTCCTCCCTTTAGATTCAAAATAATAATACCGGAACGTGAGCTAACTCTGAAAAAGATGCCAGATGAGTTGCGAGTGTATATCCTGGAGCACCCTGAAATTGAGAAAGTCTTCAGTCAACCATCGTATAAAGAAAATGACTCATCTACTGTTTGTTGTAAACTAGAAATAAAAAACTACATAAAAGTTTTCATTTTGTTTGAATTCTGGTATATGAAACAGTTGCCCAATGAAGACAGTCAGTAAACTACATATCTAATTTTTTGTACTGTGCTTGTTGAAGTTAACTTTTGAAGCAAATAATTTTTTTCAAATGCATCAAATAGACGAGGCTGATGTGGGTATTAGCAATTTTTTGTTCGAAGTAAACAACAAAGAGAGGCCTCCATGCCATTGCTGTTCCAACTTATCTGTGCCACGGTCGGAAATAATATTTTTTGTTCAAGTCAGTATCATAGTTCTAAAGATCATCCTTTGCTTCACTATGTTCATTCTTTTGTCAGGAAGTTGCGAAGAAAAATCAATTTGGATTGCATTGTTGTCAATCTTAGTTGGTTATATGTTTTCAAATCCAATATTATGAACAAAATGATTCTGACATATTACCGGACATTCATGTCAATTGTTGGACCCGGAGGTTCCGGTAAAACTGAGCTGATGTTTCAAATGCTTGCAGGGGAACAATTTATTTTCACGTTTTGAGAACATTTATTACTTTTACAAGGAGTCCCCGCCACTGTTAAGAGAAAAACAAGGTAGTACAGCATGCATTGAATTCATCAAATACTCAGAAATGGAGATAACGAAGAATCGTTCAAACTGTCTTCTTATTTTTTAGGACTCATACGAAGAAATTTTTAATGACAAAGAATTAGTAAAAGTAGCTACGTCTGGACGCCATCGTAAACTTCATGTTATATATGTGAAGCATAATTTGTTTCATCAAACTAAATGGTCGAGGACAATTGACTTGAATACAACACACATTATATTATTCAAGTCTCTGCGCGACATTCAAAAAATTGAAAACCTTGGCCAGCAGTTGAATTGTCTCCTGTTTCTCAAAGATGTCTAAAAATTAGCAACAGCTGAGCCATTTGAACATTTGATTATTGATCTCGATCCCAAAACCAGTCAGGGTTTATGATTTGCATCACAAATTATTGGGACTGATCCTTCATTTTTTTTACATTCCTGCACAAGAAGCAGTCATTACACCAATTACCAAAGAAAAAGAAACATTTGCTTATGCTCAACAAATGGGCAAATAGAACAAACAAGAACTCCAACATTGAATCCAAATTAGTTAGAGACGGCGACTTCATTTGGTTTCTGAGTGATTGTGTAATGAACGTACTCTCTTGAGTTGTTCCAGTCAATAAAAAAGAACTAAAAAAGTTTGAAAAAACTCTGCGTACACTTTCGAACTGAAAAGTAGGGAAAACTGAACGGTTAAAACTGATTCAATCTCCCTCCGGTATCAGTCTCATTCGATTCATAGCAATACCCTGGATTAAATATCTAGAACAAAATGCATACTGAAGAGTTTGTGTTAATACATAAGCAGATGTACAAGAGAACAACCGCATGCTTCTCAATTACTCAGCAACAAAAATATTAACAACCCAGCCAAGCAGATATCGCTTCTACAAAGAAACAAGTTGCCATCAGCTCCCCCTGCATCGTAAGAGGATACAGAGCAACAAACGGACGCTTCAGTGGATGATAGAAGTACAATAACAAGTCTATGGAAAAATCATTTAAGACAAACAACACATCATTTATCAAACAAAGAGTGTTGAATGCTATTGGAATCTTGAAGGGGATAAAGCTTGAAAGAGCGCATAAAGTACTGGACAAAATAGAGGAATCCGATTCTGTGTCCTTGGACTCGTGAAAGAGATTGCTTTTTAATGGTACAATTAGAGACGTTCTTGCCGCTACATTTCGTTACAATCTACAGCAAATCACTTGCAAACTATCATTCCAACAATTCAGTGTGCTAACGCATCTCGATGTTGGTCCACCTTTGACTTGTAACACATACGCCCCAAAGTTTCTAAATTTATCATCTGAAGAAAGACTACAATTTTTGGAATATGAGTCAGACAAGCAAGTTGCTTCAAAATCCCGCAGAAAAAAAGCTAAAGCTTCTGACGACGACAAGGGAAGTTTTGAAGACGCAGAAGAAGAAATCAAACCAACCAGCTTCTGAGAAAACTACTTCCTATCAAGTTAAACAGTTAGACAAATTGTTCACTAAAGGCAGTACTGCATTTGGTAGCATTGCTAATTCAAAAAAGGCTGGCAGTTTCACCTGAGCTAAAATTGTTCGCTATCTTTAGATGAAAGCCCCTTACACAAAACACAGACAATTCAGGAATATTTTTCCCCGACTGAAAGCTCTTGCATACAGAATAAATGAAATCTGGTCTGTCAATGTTGCGTATATGGATAAAAATGCCCAACACAACAACGGTGTAAAATATTTGTTAGTGGCTGTGGATGTTTTATCACGTTACTTACGAGTTCAACCAATGAAAGCTTTATATGCAAAAGATGCTGTTGAAGCGCTCAAAAAATGATTAAGAAGAAACAACCAGAGAATGTATGGACAGACAAGGAATCAGAGTTCAAAGGAGACTTCAAAAATTTTTGTTAGGAAGGAGGGAGTTTTGTAAGAAAGGAATTCATTTATATACTACAGAAAGCGAAACCAAGTCAGCATTTGCGGAGAAGAACATTCATTGGCTTAAAAACATCATTTACAAATATTTGGAAGAAAAATAGACTTGGACGTATATTAAAAAATTACCCGCAGTTTGTAAATACTATAAACAGTCGTGTTAACCGGGTAACCCAATTAGCACCTAAAAAAGTTTTCAAAAGCATGAACCATTTTACAAACCAAAATACGAAAAAACAGACCTTGTTCGGATAGCGAAGCACAACGAAGAATTCAGAAAAGGTTATAAACAAAAATATATAGACGAAGTTTTTACGATATTCAAATTGATACCGTGAGTCTTCCAACGTGCAATCTTATAGATGAAGACAACTTTATAATTGAATGTAAATTTTATGAATTGGAATTAGTCTAAGTAAACGTGTTAGTTACTGCAGACGAATAAAATGAATCACGCCAAAGAATTCACAATCGACTTAACATCCAACGCATCAATGGAAATTTTTGGTGAAAACACAATGGCAAAATTCCGAATTCAGTTAGCTCAATCACTTATTTTGGATGGAGAATGGCAAGTAGATTTATCTTCAATATCCTTCCCATCAAACATCAACAACGTCAATTCAAACGTCAATTCATTGTTAGTCGTTTATGTAAACTCGGGAGCCGAACACGACGCCTCAAGTAATTGCAGTGAACACCTTAGAAAAATTCGCAAAGGCATATACAGTAGCTTGGATCAACTAATGGATGAACTAAGGCGAATTGCTCAGTTTAAACATTTTGATTTTAGTTTTGACAAAATTACTCATAAACTGGTTGTACAATTCGGAGCAAATGAGCGTTTTTCATTTGAAAACAAAGAAGTTCCAAGTATTCTTGGCTTCACGGGTATAAAAGAAAACTCGCATGATGGATACATTCATAATGGATACAAATCACACAAAACTCCCAATAGACACCAAAGTGATTTTCCAGTTGACATATTCTGTGGCTCACAATTAATCTTTGTCTACATAGACGTCATAGAACATTAGAATATTGGAGACGTGAAAGCTCCTGTAATTAAAATCATTGAGTCCAAAAGACGTTTGAGAAACGGCAGCATAAACACTGTTACACCCATTTGTAACAAAACATTTACAATTCTGGATAACCAGCCCAAACTTTCCAAATATGTTCAGAACATTAAAGTGGAGTTGAGGAACGAAGCCGGAAAACCGGTTCCATTCAATGGTACAGGAAAAGTGATTGTAAGTTTGAAGTTTCGAAAAATCAATTGAAATGGAAGCTTACTACAGCAACCAAGCATCACAGTCAATGCCACATTTCTCTGGCCATTTTCGTCAAATAGCAAGTGGCTTTGGAGCCCCCGCTGCAGGTATTGGAAGAGTTGCTTTACCATTGGAAAGAAAAATTATATGGACCGCTGCCAAAAGAATTGGTCGAGGGCTTTTAGTGCAGGGTGCACCTGAGATGGTTGAAGTAGCAACGAAACGAAAGTCGGCAAAGCAGGCGTTGAAAAACACGGTTGCAAAAACAGCCCGCAAACAAATTGATGGTTCACTACGTTCACGGATAACACGGCGGCGGCAAGCTATTAAACGTCGAAGACAACAATAAGTTAAACCTTGAACCGACAAAAAAATTTCCACTAAAAAAATCATTTCTAGAAAACCACAGCCAGGAATGAGTCGACTTAATTTTTTCTCTCGAGTAAGAAATGCGAACTAATTTAGTAATTATACCTTCCAAAGCCACTCACAGCTCCTTCGACTATTTGAAAAAACACCTTTGCTAGTTACCTTTGATCAATTATTCGAGCAAAAAACTGGACCACTTGATTCTCCCTCTGGATCATCGCTCAAATTGGACGTTGTGGGCGATCGCAACAATTTCATAGATTTGCAGCAAATTTATTTGGAAGTAAAATGTCAAATTTGGAATACAAAAGGCTGATGGAACTGATTTGCGATATACCGCCAGCGATATAACCGCAACCGATGCCGCATATTTTGTCAACAATGTTCTTCTTTCATTGTTCGCCGACTGCAATGTTTTTGCAAATGGAATAAAAATTTGCTCAGCTAATAGACACTATCCTCATAAAAATTTTATTGAAACAGAATTTTTGCATGGAGCCGATGCAAAGAAAACCTGGTTAAAGTGTCAAGGTTACGAGTATGAGCCGAACCCCGCTGGTATTGCTGTAGCCTCAAAGGATGCAAGGCAGGTAGCTGTGAGAAAATCGGAGCAAATTACTTTATATGGAAAGCTCGCTGTTGATTTCTTTTCCTGTGGAAAACATCTAGTAAATGGTGTTACATTGAGGCTTTCTTTCCAAGGACTGCAATATGATTTTGTTAACATTAGTGAGACGGCGGCAAAAAAATTATTTAATAGTTAAAATCCATGAAGCAAACTTATTTGTAAGAAAGATGACAGTGACAGACAACGTTGTTGGAGCCATTGAAAAAACACTCCTAAGAACTTCGGCAATGAATCGCTACATTGAAGTAATGACAAAAACATTCCTCGCAACAGCAGGTCAACGCAGTTGGAAACATGAAATGGTTTTCAGAAAAGAACCAATAAGGCGATTGATTGTTGCATTGTGCAGGAGCAATGCATTCATTGGAACTAACAATATCGATCCCTACCACTACCAAAAATTTGGTTTGCTTAAAATTACGGTCCATCGAAACGGGTTCGCAACAGCTGACACACCAATGTTAACAAATGATAACAAACGCCTGTATTACAATTCAATGAGTGCCTTAGCTTATCTTGAAAACGGTCATGAAATACCCCTAAGTGATTTTGCGCATCACTTTAAAATGGTCTTTGACTTAACCAGCACGCAAGAGGCGACACTCGATTTTATTCACGAACTAATAAACTCACCATTATCGGTTGAACTGAATCTTGATACTGATTTGCCAAACAACATTAAAATAGAGAAAAATCGTCTACTGTTTACATTGGCTCTGCAAGAAAAGTATCCAGAAGTATTCTACCCATGAATGCTTATACTAATGGATGAAGACCAAATTGATATTCATGTTGAAAAGTGAAAATATCTCAAATTTAAATTTCGAGGTGTTTGTGCGGCTGACAATTATCTCCTAAACTTACATGTTAACCGTTTCATAACTGTGAATGCATCGCGAGCTGATTCTATTGGTTCACATTGGGTGATGCTTGCCAAATGCAATGCATATCCTGTACTGTACTTTGCAGATCCGTTAGCACTACCTCTGACTGCCTATAAAGACATTTTCTCCCGCTAACAGCAAAGTACTGATTTACACATGATGATGGCTGTGATGGAGCACGGAAGCGATATTCGGTCTGCCCTGCAATCAGCAGACTCGCAACTGCGTGGTTTATTTTGCATCTATATAGCTCAATATTTCTACAGCAGTAAATTTCCCTTTGTACCTGATTTAAATGAATTTCATTTGCTAGCATTTTTAAAACATATAGAGTAAAATTGAATTTATTGTTCTATCACAGCGCTATTTTTACAGAAAGGAAAATTTATTCAATAGTCTGAAATCTCATGTACAAAACCTCCCTGCCCACTTAAAATTATATCCATAATCTGATAGAGAGAAGAGGAATGTTCACCAAGCATTAGTTGACAAAATCGTTTTACAGTCACATCGGGGATAGTAGAAGCACGTTTGTTAAAAAAACCTTTGCTAGCTACCTTTGATCAATTATTCGAGCAAAAAACTGGACCACTTTATTCTCCCTCTGGATCATCGCTCAAATTGGACGTTGTGGGCGATCGCAACAATTTCATAGATTTGCAGCAAATTTATTTGGAAGTAAAATGTCAAATTTGGAATACAAAAGGCTGATGGAACTGATTTGCGATATACCGCCAGCGATATAACCGCAACCGATGCCGCATATTTTGTCAACAATGTTCTTCTTTCATTGTTCGCCGACTGCAATGTTTTTGCAAATGGAATAAAAATTTGCTCAGCTAATAGACACTATCCTCATAAAAATTTTATTGAAACAGAATTTTTGCATGGAGCCGATGCGAAGAAAACCTGATTAAAGTGTCAAGGTTACGAGTATGAGCCGAACCCTGCTGGTATTGCTGTAGCCTCAAAGGATGCAAGGCAGGTAGCTGTGAGAAAATCGGAATAAATTACTTTATATGGAAAGCTCGCTGTTGATTTCTTTTCCTGTGGAAAACATCTAGTAAATGGTGTTACATTGAGGCTTTCTTTCCAAGGACTGCAATATGATTTTGTTAACATTAGTGAGACGGCGGCAAAAAAATTATTTAAAAGTTAAAATCGATGAAGCAAACTTATTTGTAAGAAAGATGACAGTGACAGACAACGTTATTGGAGCCATTGAAAAAACACTCCTAAGAACTTCGGCAATGAATCGCTACATTGAAGTAATGACAAAAACATTCCTCGCAACAGCAGGTCAACGCAGTTGGAAACATGAAGATGTTTTCACAAAAGAACCAATAAGGCGACTGATTGTTGCATTGTGCAGGAGCAATGCATTCATTGGAACTAACAATATCGATCCCTACCACTACCAAAAATTTGATTTGCTTAAAATTACGGTCCATCGAAACGGGTTCGCAACAGCTGGCAAACCAATGTTAACAAATGATAACAAACGCCTGTATTACAATTCAATGAGTGCCTTAGCTTATCTTGAAAACGGTCATGAAATACCCCTAAGTGATTTTGCGCATCACTTTAAAATGGTCTTTGACTTAACTAGCACGCAAGAGGCGACACTCGATTTTATTCACGAACTAATAAACTCACCATTATCGGTTGAACAGAATCTTGATACTGATTTGCCAAACAACATTTAAATAGAGAAAAATCGTCTACTGTTTACATTGGCTCTGCAAGAAAGGTATCCAGAAGTATTCTACCCATGAATGCTTATACTAATGGATGGAGACCAAATTGATATTCATGTTGAAAAGTGAAATTATCTCAAATTTAAATTTCAAGGTGTTTGTGCGGCTGACAATTATCTCCTAAACTTACATGTTAACAGTTTCATAACTGTGAATGCATCGCGAGCTGATTCTATTGGTTCACATTGGGTGATGCTTGCCAAATGCAACGCATATCCTGTACTATACTTTGCAGATCCGTTAGCACTATCTCTGACTGCCTATAAAGACATTTTCTCCCGCTTACAGCAATGTACTGATTTACACATGATGATGGCTATAATGGAGCACGGAAGCGATATTCGGTCTGCCCTGCAATCAGCAGACTCGAAACTGCGTGGTTTATTTTGCATCTATATAGCTCAATATTTCTACAGCAGTAAATTTCCCTTTGTACCTGATTTAAATGAATTTCATTTGCTAGCAATTTTAAAACATATAGAGTAAAATTGAATTTATTGTTCTATCACAGCGCTACTTTTACAGAAAGGAAAATTTATTCAATAGTCTGAAATCTCATGTACAAAACCTCCCTGCCCAGTTAAAATTATATCCATAATCTGATAGAGAGAAGAGGAATGTTCACCAAGCATTAGTTGACAAAATCGTTTTACAGTCACATCGGGGATAGTAGAAGCACGTTTGTTAGAAGTGGTGGTAGTAATGGTTGAGAGTCTTTTCACAGAGTTAGGCAGAAGAAGTTGTTTTTTAGTTTTGCTGGTTGAAACATGATTAAACTGTGACAAGTACTCCAATGCGACATGTAAGCGAGAAACAATAGCACCATGAGTATCAAAGTTTTTCTCCGTCGGCAAATTAAGGATTTGAAAAAAGTCACGAGGCAAGGTATCGTTGCAGGAGCATACGAAGAAAAAAAACTATTTTCCGGACCTTTATCTTCAAAAATAAGATGCCAATGACTGGAACCAAACGAACAACCATCGATAACAGTCAAAGACGAATGATAATCGTAAGCAAAATTTTCTATTCCAGAATCTTGAGGTTTTGGTTCTGTGACGCAAATAGTGTACTTGAATTGTTTTTGAAAATTTTTGAAGTGTTCAGGACTGTTTTCGTACATAGCCTCAACCATAGTAAGAGACGAAACTGTGTGAGTAAATAGTGAATTACCTCTATGAATTAATGGGTTTGAGTTGAGAATACGGTGTACACAAAATTTCAGGGTCGTTTTAAGAGAAAATTTCTTTGAATTTTTGTTATTTTAATTGCTGGTAAACAAATTCTGTCTAGACATTAAGTAAACAAACCAAGGCTGTCTGGTTTTTCCGAAGCTCTGCAAAGAAATCAAAGCTGTCGCATTTTCCCGAAGTTCAACAATCTTTAACCTGAGATAATCTTTTGGTTGTTTTCATTGTTTTTGAACAAATTGTTTCCGGAAATTAAGTAAACTAATCGGGCTGTTGTAATTTTTAGAAGTTCTGTACACGAATAAAGACTGTCGCAAATTCTCGAAGTTGTGCAAACTTTGCTGTGATTCGTTGACGACTCGAAATAAAATCTATTTTTATTAACATAAAGAAATATTTCAAATTTATTGTTCGCATAATACACTTTGAATTTCTGCAGAACTTGAGAGACTTTTGTTTATTCATATTCTACGACTAAATTGTCAATTCATTTCGACAAAAATAAAACATCTATTAATTCATTCCTTAGTTAAACTTACCCAGCTATAACAAAATGCCTGCAAAAGATCGAAACCTATCCGTCAACTGTCAAAAATGTGGAAAATCCGTTGTAAAGGCCAATATTGCTCGCCACAGGAAGACATGTATGATGGGCACTCTTTACTGTAAAAAAAAAGGAATTGTAATTTTGCAACAAAAAATGGTGCAGAATTAAAATGCTTCGATATAACATGCTTCGACATAACAATCACATCTGCTATTTTAATGAGATCTACAAATTCTTCAAGAAGTTTCGTTGTCCCAGCTGTGATGTGTTTTTCAACCATTCAGGTCATTTCAACCGGCATTTGAAAACTTTTAAATAACGATTGAAAAACTTCTATCCGCGAGGTGCTTATTCTTTGCGGGAAACACTATTTGAGAAGCTTGACAACTTCCCAATCGCTTATCCAGAAGACAATACCCTCTTCAGAAATTTTGTCGTCTTCGACTTCGAAGCAATATGTGTTCAATCACTGGAAACCAATAACACTGCGACAACATCCTGGATTGGTACTCATGTACCTGTATCGGTATCAATCTCTTCAAATTTGTTTGATGAACCAGTTTTATTATGCGAAAACGATCCTAATCGTCTCATCATATCCTTTGTAGCTCAACTGGAAAAATTAGCAGCAAAAAACAAAGCGTACTTGAGACCCAAGTTCTTGGCGTTGGAAGCAGAGATCAAAACTAAGTTGAGTGATTTTTCCTCCAGACTGGAAATTATTTCCGAAACTCAACCAAAAATCAGTAGTGAAACAGAAGATAGTAATGTATCTAAATTTTTTTGCGAATCCAGCAAAAACAGCTACTTGATCTCCAGCGTCATTTCAACGATTATGTTGACACTCCACCAGTTTTTGGATTCAAAATTAGAAAACATGACCTAAATTTAGTCAAAGCGTATCTCATTCCCCATCTCCTTAACGATACAGCTATTCAACCTACGGTAATCAAAAAATCAAATCAATTTATTTCTTTCAAATATAGTGATATTCAGGTTCTCGATATTTTGAACTTTCTTGGCGGAGCAGCATCTCTGGCTTCTTTTCTGAAAGCATATCAATCTGAGGAGACAAAAGCTTATTTCCCATATGAATGCTTCGATTCATTGACGAAACTTCACTGCAATCAACTTCCATCCTATGATTCCTTCTTCGGCAAACTGAAAAATCTAAATCCTTTGGAGAAGGACTTCTGTCAGTTCAAGAAAATGATGGAATCTGGAAAAGAGGAAACAGATGTTCTCCGGGAACTGGGTTTGAAAGAGAATCCTTTCTCTGGAGATGAGATTTATGCTCTCCCTGAAAAGTTGTGGAAGATGGAGAAAATGAAAACTTTTCTCAATTTCCTTCGCTGGCATAACAACAAAGATGTTGTACAAACTTTGCAAGCAATAAAGAAAAAGATGAAATTCTATCACGATTAAAAAATTTGATATGTTAAAGCTTGAGTGTACACTACCCAATTTAGCAAATATCTGTCCTCATAAGTCGACTGATAGAAAGTTTCACTCTTACTCGAAGCTGGAAAAGACTTGCATGAGAAAATACGGAGTGAAATGACTGGTGGTCCATCAATAGTGTTTACAAGGAAAGCTCTTGGACACAAAGCGTTCATCCGGAGATCAAACAATGTCTGTAAAGCAATAGTTGGAATAGATGCTAGCCTATTTTGTCCTTTCTACATGTGCCAAGAAATGCCAAATGGACTCTACACTAGATGGGAGTTGGATAGGAATCTTCAAAAAGTTCAAAGCTCGTCAAAACAAAATCAGGAAGTTTGAGAAGATGGTAATGTCTTTCTATCAAGCAACCAGACGCGAATGTACTATTGAGAGCTTCTATATGACTTGAAAACCGAAAAAAACTGATTATTTTATAGTGGATGGCTTTTGTGGTCATTGCCAAACAATTATTGAACCCTTGGATGCTACTACCTTTTCTGTCCCTATCGGGAAACTCAATCAAAGCTTAGTGAGGATGAATATGAGTTTTTATCCGGAAACCTGAATTTGATAATTTACGAAAACTTTACACGGAAAAAAAGGACATAAAGTTATAGAGATGAGAGATTGTGAATGGTGCGATAATGTTCAGGAGAACGTCATGCTCAAGAACCACGTCAGAAAAAAGTTCCCCTACAAATTACCATTGAGTAGTAAAAAACAGTTGGCGAGGATAGAGGAAGATAATTTTTTCGGATATGCACAATGTGATTTAGAAGTTCTTCACATTGTGAACGATGAAGAGTTTCGTGAACGATTTGCAAACTTTCCTCCAATTTTCAAAATCAATGAAGTTCGGAGAAAGAATATAGGGAAATTCATGCTGGAATATGCTGAAAAAAAACGCGTTATTGCTAAAACGAATGTTATTTTCGAGTTACAAATTAAATAATGGAATCATCAAAAGACCATTATTAAAGTTTTAATTGGAGCTGGGTCTACGTTGTACCAAAATCCACAGATTCATTGAGTATACCCCACAAATGTGTATCAACGTTTTCGTACAATCTGTTGTTGATGCAAGACGAGAAGGCGATGAAAATCCGGACTCTAGCGTTGTTGCTGAAACTATGGAATTACTTGGTAACAGCTCGTATGGTTATCAGATTATGGGTTGAAGCCGACAAACAGAAAATCTTTATCTTAGCGATGGAAAGACGCATAAAGCTATTAATAACCGTCTTTTTAGAAGATTGAACAACGTTTCGACAGATATGTATGAGGTTGAGCTTGTGAAAAGCACTGTTGAACATCGTGAACCAATAATTGTTGCATTCTTTATCTTACAGTATGCAAAACTGAGAACGCTCGAGCTCTACTACGACTTCTTTGTAAAGTTTCGTAATGTTCAGATATTCGAGGAGCTTGGAATGGACACTGATTCTTGGTATCTGGCACTGGCTCAGGAAAATCTCTATGAATGCATTAAACCAGAAATGAGGAGTATTTGGAATGAGACGAAAAGTAATCACTGTACAGATTTTTTTCATGCTAATAGTGTACGTAAATTTTTTCCAAGAAATTTTTGCGATAAACATATATAACATGACAAGCGTGAGCCTGGATTATTCAAGGAGAAATTCCGATGTACTGAAATGCTATGTTTATGTAGCAAAACGTATTGTTGCTATAATTGATTAACAAACAAAACTAAGTTCAGCAGAAAAGGACTCAACAAGAGTGTTCTGGAAGAAAACAGTGATGGACCTTTACGGAAATACAGACGAGTCCTGGACAATTCAGTGAATATGGCCTCAACTAACAGATGATTCAGAACTATAAATCACCAAATTCTAACCTATGAGCAAACTAAAAAGGACTCTCGTTTTTCCATTCAAAACGAATTTTGGTTGCAGATGGAATTCATATAACACCTTTGATGATCTAAACTTTCTGATACTTTTTTATACATTTTATCCATTTAAATCAATTTTGGGCTCGTGAACATGTTACGTGATTGTAAAAAAATTTTTTGCAAGTTGATGAGTCCACTGTTTAAAGTAATCATCCTTGAAGGGAAACTTGAACCGGGTTTTTAAACTTCAAGCTGAGTATGTAAGTTTTCTGACTCATTTCGCAAGGTGTTGACCAGATCTGCAGACAACACTGGGTGAAAAAATCAAGCAGGGCTTACTGCTCTGATATAAAGAAACACCTGGAAATTCTTAAAGTTCCTTTTGTTCTAGCACTTCTGATTGAATAACTTTCATATCATGGCTATCAATAAAATATTTTTAGTGTATCAATGTAGACATCCATATAAGGAGACCAATACAAGGTTATTAGTTCAACTGAGGTCTATTTTGAACCACTTTTGTTCCAGTTAACCCTTAGTTAAGTTGATTATTTCGTATATTTTTTATCAGTTGCTTGAGATAATCTTTCTTACCTGTACAGTCTCTGAAAATCGAAATTAGCATTAGTTTGCTGTGAAGTCATTCATGATAATTACGTGATTTATAAAATATCCATTACAACAATCATGAGTTTGATCAAAAAAGGTTTTATAGAAAACTCTTTCTTTAGAATTGGGTTATTCTCAACACAGGAGCTACTCAGAATATCCGAAAGTGTATTAGCAGTGTAGAATTTTGTGTCTTGTATTTGGTCTTATTGAGAAATGTTTGCTATCAAGTACCTTGAAAGATCAGCATCAAATTGATGACTCATTGTGAAAGAAGAAATACAACACAGCCTCATTTTCCAATTTGCAATCTGTTAGCTTTTTTTCTTATTTTGTGATGAGAATTTTAGTGAGAAAACTTATACATAAAACCTATTACCTATCTTAATGCGCTGCTATTTTAATACGTGTAAAATATAATACATATCTTTATACATTACTGTCAAAAATCAAATCTTAATACCTGTAAAATTTGTTACCTATATTTATACGTTGCTCCATAACTCTAATGTTAATACAAGTAAAATCTATTACCTATCTTTATACATTGCTGCGATAACTCAAAAAAGACCAAAATGATTTGAAATCGCAATAGCCTATCTTAAAACTTAAAACATGTGGGTCATCACCCCCCCCCACCCCCCTCGGGCACCTCGGTCCATCTATATACTACTAGCGTACGAAACAAATTTTAGTCACTATATGTTGACATATTTCGTTTCTGACTATAACAACACGGACTCAGCATTATATTAACATTGGGCTATTACGTCAATTCTACACCGAAATCCTGATGTGTATTTGCAAAAAGGTCTGGATAAAATGCATGCATAACCACCAATCCCTGACGTTGGTTTTGCATGGTAAAAACTGACGTTTTATAGATATGTCGACATAGTTGGTTTCACCCAATCAACGGTTGAGAAATGACATGTACAACAAGAATAGCATGCTATAGATAGAACTGAAGCAACGACTGGAAAGCATGGGAAAAATTAAAGTTTGAATGTTAAATTGATGTAAATTGCGGATTGTCGCAATCTGACTTGAGCAGTGAAATATTGTGTCTTGCTAACGTAAAACTTGTAATTTGCCTTACCATTGTTTTTTTTCTGAAAGTTTATGTATCTTGAGAGAAATGAAATTAAATAACTTCTTATATCTAAACATTAGGATGGCCAAAAAATTCTTAGACCAAATCAATGATTTAAAATCAGCTTGTTGGTAAGCGTTGACAACATGTATGATAAGTGCTCAAAATGCTGAAATTGTATAAAGAAAGCGACGAAAATATGCTTGATGTCTGAGAGCGTTGAAATTGTGTATGGAATGCGTTAAAAATATTTAAGATATGTGCTTAAAGGTGCTTAAAGTGCTCAAATCTAGTACGGAAAGAGCTGAAAAAATGTAAATTAGGTGCTCACAATGCTGAAATTGTGGAAATAAAGCGTTGAAAAAATGAGATAGGTGAAGAAAGTACTCAAATAAATGTAGGAAATGCGATGACAGGGGCTGAATAAAATTTTTTTTCAGGCGATAAATCTTACAAAGTTAACCGCTGAATTTATTTACGCATGCTCAATTTTTTCAGCACATTAAGCGCAATAATATGCAAGATTTGTCCGCTCAGAACTATTTTTTCAGCGCCCTTTCTGTACTTTTTTCACATACTTGTGTAAGAATTCTCGACTATGGCAAACAAGTTTGAAGAGAGGTTGCAAAAAACGTGGGGCTGTTGCGCACATCTGTACTTCGTGAGCTGTTTTTTAAGCTGAAAAAAAGCTCCGAAAACTTTTGCCGTCTATAAAATTAGAAGGCAAAAATATTTTAATATGCTTTGCACTTTCACAGAATTTTGCTTTTTGCGTAAACTTCGTGGCGCTGGGAAATTGAGCCGAAAAGAATATTAGCCGAATGGATTATTAACCGAAAAGGAGATATCAACCAATCAGACTTGAGATCGGTCGTGATATTTTGATCGGTTGTGATAGGTTGATAGCAAGTCCCATGGGCTGCTGAGGCAGGGCCGTGGCCCGCGAGGCATAACTAATTGTGTTAATTGCATTAGTAAGCGAGTTAGATATTTGCGCGCCCACTTATGTTTAAATACGGCAATTCTCTGAAGGAATTATTTCTGCTACTATGCCAAACTTTGACCTTTTCGGCTATTATTCACGTCGGCTAGTTTTCCGTACATCAAAATGCAAAAAACATCCTAAATGTGGAGTTTTCCATTTCAGGCGATGGGGGAGACCCAACTTATCTGTACGACAAGATCAACGATGAGCCTCTGTGCGTTTACTCGATATATTATTTTTATTACAACAGCGTAGGATGCTCAACAGGAAAAGTTTCAGTACACGCAAAGCTCTCGTACTTTCCTCTACCTGACTTGGCACTTGACAGACGCTACTGTGGAAATGAGGCAAGCATTTTTTATATACTCTGACAATTAATCATTGCACCCAGTGGAGTATATAACACCCCCTTTTATATCAGATTAGCTTTTAAGCCCAATTAACAAACTACCCGGGCTGAGGTGTCAACGCTAAAAATCGCTAAAAAATGTAAGATTCCCGGTGAATGCGGTGAAAAGATGTTAGAATTGCGATTTTTGGCGTTGAATGCGGTGAGAAAAAAATGCAACGCTAAGAATCGCAAATCTTACAAAAATTAACCGCTAAAAATTACTGTAGATTTTTTTTCGGTGAATTTTCGCAAGATTTGCGGTTTTAAGCGGTGACTTTTTTATTTTCACTGCTTCCCGTTGGTAGCGGGGAATTATTTTTTTCACCGCTTAAGCGGTGAAAATAAAAAATTCACCTCTATAAACCGCAAATCTTACAAAAATTCACCGCTAAAAACCGCAAGTCTTACAGAAATTTAACGCGTTTGTTTTCAATAACGTTTATTGAATCTGATTTAAATTCACAAGGAATAAAGGTAAAGTACGTGATAGACGGCGCAGTGGTGTAAGAAGTTGTTGACACAAAGGAGGTAAGAGATTCGAACCCGTGTAAGTGCGATTTTTTTTGTAAGAAATCCGGTGAATGCGGTGAAAAAAAATTTCACCGCTAAAAACCGGAAATTTTACAAAAATTCACCGCTAAAAACCGCAAATCTTACAAAAATTCACCGCTTTCACCGCATTCATCGCAAAAACATGCAGGCGCTTTTGCGGTGAATTTTTTTTTCACCGCTATTCACCGCAATTTTGACATTATTTTTTCGACAAAACCTTCGACAAATTACGCGATTTCACGGATTGACCTATCGTGAATGTTCCTACACCTTTCAATCGAACTCTCATTCCCAAGTGAAACTGTAATTTCTTACCGGAAAATATCTGACAAAAACTGAGAATTCTGACGTGCACTTATCAGATAATTCAATGCTTGAGGACTGTCAGATCTTCTTCAAAAACTGTAAATTAGAAATCTAGGATCTTTTCCGTTTGTGCCCCCAATACGTTATGAGCCCCCCATCCCCCATTTACAGAGCATGTGTCATTTTATAGTAAATCGTTGAATGTGTTAAAAAAATGCACGTGTAGTTGAGGGGTGAACATTATCTGCACTCAATAAGTTGAGGGGGGACAATGGGAAAAGGCTGTTGGATATTTTTTTCGACGCTTCAGTCTTTTTCTCCTGGCTTCAGATTTGCATTCCGATGTTGCAAGAGTGTGATCCAAACGACACTAAGGCGAAGTGTTGTTCCGAACTTTTCTGTGAGGTGAAAGGACCCATCGAGGCACATCGTTGTTTGCCCCATTGGTTCGATTGATCTTTGATCTATTGTTACAAATGTCAGAATAACGGTTGAGGAACTAAAAATTCTCTACAGATTCTAATTTCAACTGAATTCAATTTAACATTCCAGGTAAACTTTTTTTGGTAAACTAAAAAGTTTGTTCGCCTGGTTTCAGAAAAAAAGTTACAGGTTATTTTTAACCAAATGGAGGAGAATCTGTTCTCACCCCCCCCCCTTGCGAGAGGGAGGGGTGGGTGTAGGGTGAAACAAATTAGATCTAAATTTTTTTGCTGAACCTCTGCAGTCTTTCGGATTGTCAAAAGCTTATGATAAAAAATAAGATGTTAGTTTGCGAGAAATTTTTATTCTTATCATCAGTTTTAAATTGACTACCTATACACAAGGCTGATCATTACCCCAAAAACGGCCCAGAACTCCAATTGTACTCCAATGACTTTGCCCTCCTCATTGAAGAGTACTCTAAGAGTACAAAAGAAAAAATGTTCTTCGCGTTAAAAAATTTTCCCAAAAGCTAAAAATTTTCCACAAGAGATGACATTTCTATGATATTTTAAAGAAGCAAGAACTAAACATTTTTGCACATATGAAAACTTCGTGTAGCCACTATCCTTTTATTTGATCACAAGTTGAAAGTATAGTTTTCTGAGCAATAAATCTGTTCTGCGCCTTTAGACAATTAGAGAAGTATTTTTGGTGCCTCAGTTTCTAGTGCTGAACTCCGTTCTACTTGGGCTTCATCTCGTCTCAATTCCGCCCAATACACTAAACGAATTGGTACAAGCAAAACTCAACCTCGTACTATTATAGTGAAAACATGACATGGGAATTGAAGATATCATCAGATGTGAAATGGCTTTGGTAAAAGTTGAGTATTTTACATATCTCGTGAACAACATTAGTTAAATAATCGAAGGGCATGAGAGAGAAAACTGTTTTAAGCCAAAATATCTAGTGTGATTTTCCAAATTTGTTTTGTTTGTGTCCCCGCCTTCCCGGCACAGATAAACTAAACCCCAAGAAATCACGTTGCATTTTTTTCGTAATGATTTACATATGTGATAACATGTGCTGTGTAACCAAGAGAAAGATTGATAATGACAACTGAAACGCAAAATAAAAATGATAACAAAAAAAAACCGTTTGGATATAGAAATCAGATTTTCAAACATCAGTAATAAATATGTGTGCTGTAAAGATGTGTGAAGATGGTGACTTGATACAACCTTTCCCTGAAGTTCAAACAATGATATGGAGCGTATGATTTTCTCTTCAACATTAAATTTTTTTCCTGTTCGGTAATACAAAACTATATGTTTGAAGAAAATGTGCTGTACTTGCAAATCTTAAGTATCGTTATGGTCGCTGTTCCGTAAAATTCAACTCTAATATCCTACAGAAAACGTCAAATCACGTTAGTTTTTTCCATCTTTATTATATCCATAAAATTTTAAAAAGATGACTGGCTTCAAAGTTATTTCGACGTGTTTTTGAGCACGAACTTCTTGAAACTTTAAGCATAGTGGGAAAAACATGTTTTGAACACCTGGCAACGAGCATTTAGTTAGAAGAATTTAACAAACTCTTAAGAATGACAAAACAATGATTTTTTACTTCTAACTTTTGCACTAGGTCAATTCAGATTCTTTAGTGAACTAAGCATCAGAAAAGAAACTTTTTTCTGATGTGAAGACTGCAGGAAAGAGCTCATCTCGTATTGCACTCCAAATTAAACCGCCTTAAACTTGCACGGGTCCTGAATGCATTATGGAGGAAGACGTCATACAAATAAAAACTGAAATGAGACTACTGAGATTCTTGTAGAGAGGTCAGGTTCTAATGTTCACTTCAATGGAGAAAGTGATGAACATTGAAATAAATGTCTGATATTCTCGCCCAACGGTGAGTGAGACAGTTTTCAGCCAGTAAAATAAAAGATTGTTCAATTGGTTTTTCATTTGATTTTGGAATGAGCAGAGTTGGTGTTTTATCTAGCACATTTTTTTCATTTGCTTTAACAGAATCGTCCCTCGTCATAAATTGTATGAACTCCAGGCGTCACACTAGTGTATACTGATAAAAACTCTTATTCCCAAAAATGATTCTTATCTTTATTTCTCTGAAACGAAAGCAAACGAAGAATTCAAGTTTACCCTCAAAAGTCACGTAAGTCTCTGGTATAAGTGATTGCAAACAACTGGATTTTTTTTCGGACTTTTTCTAGGTCCTCACAAAAATAAGAGCATCTCAATTTTTTTCAGCGTGACTCCTGAATCTTAAAATGAAGTTGCGATTCCCCGGATGTTTGTGTTAAACAATATTGAGACAAAATCATTAGCGGTGAGCTGCAATGAAGTGTGAACCAATAACGCATAGCAACGGTCTTCGTGATCAACCGAACTTGCCTCCTATTTTGAGAGGTAATTTAGCTAACATTGTGCTGTGCTTTGGTCGCAAAAAACGTATGCTGGAAATGGCTGAGGTTTTGAGCTTGCAGTTTTTTAAATGCCTAATTGGTTGTTCAATTTACAACAATTGTGCAATGTATGGAGTGTAAGTTGGTTATGGTCGTAGAGGACATTACAATCCTAATTTGGGACATACAGTACATAAGTCAGATTCATGGCAAGAATGTTAGGTAGATTTCATACACGGAGAGAAACTGCAGTCTGTTAGAGGAGTTAAAGAGCTATCTGTTGTCTGGTATATAATTGACATGCCCTTCGCATCTGCAGTCGATTATAGACATGGAGTGCTGCTTGGCACATCACAATCTTTCTGCTTCATGCGATGCTCTTCCACTCAATTTTTAACCAGATTAAATGTATTAAATAAACTTTTCAATAAATGAATTTTCAATTTCAGTTAAAACTTTTAAATTAACTTCCTTAAAACATCAATGCCCAATCTGTTTGGGGATGTTCAAAGGAATCAATAAAAAACTGTAACACATGCTCAGAGGTGCTGCAATTGGCGCACAATTTTTGCTGAGCCAGAGCTGAATTGCTCGACTGTTTGACAAGAAACTGAAAAAAAATCTACTCAAAACAAAAAAGTGCAACGTGCTCTTAAAATGGTAGCTCTGTGTTTGCTAGTAACGGGGTATTCTAAACAAAAGGGCTGTAGAACTTCAAGGTTTTTTTCTTGAGAGTTGCCTTCAATATTTTGATGTAAAATAGAAGACCCTTAATGGCAGGGAAATGTCATGAAACATTTCCAAAAAGTTTGCTTTTTCCCTGCTGATGTTTCAAGATTTCTAAGGTAGCTTATATCACTCTTATGAGTAATTTATAATGAGACATTGTCCCTTTTCTCTGTACCGTGCTCTCTTGAAAATTCTGCAGTCTTTATTTCAGCCCTGTCAGGTTTGTTGCTCGGTGGAAGCTTTCCTGTACAACGAAACCTCCTTATCTCATTGGCGGACTATTGAATATCAAGCCGTTGAAGAGGGGAGGGTGTTTGAGATTCTCCTCTGCTTTTGAGCAGCTCCTGTACTGTGATGAAAGAGCCAGTCATACCCTCAGAATCATTAAGCTGCACTCTAGCTCACTGTGACACCAAAGTCAGCACTGGGGTCGTCTCCAGACTCTGAAATCTTTCCAAAAAATGCTTCCAAGCTTTTGCTTCATCTCCTATGCCATCACTTTCCAAAAAGTCATGTCTCTCCAGCATGAGCGATGCTACATCTAGAGTCAATGCCAGATCGCACCACACCTTGTTTCTCTTCTCCTTAATGTGAGCCAATTCCTTCTCATATGCATCCTGGAGCACCTTTTGTTCCTTCTTCCTCTCATTGCTTGCCCCATTGGCCAGCGGTTGAAGCTCATTGAGTTGCTCCGCTTTCTCCAGTAGTTCGCTGCACACCCCTTCCGTCTGCGTCATTGCCACATTTCTTGGGCTTCAGATTGGAAAATCTTGAGTCTTTCTTGTGTAGGTCAACAAGTTCACTGTCTGTTTATTCATCGTGGAATGTGACAGGAAAAAACAGTTGTGAAATAAAAAATATACTCAACAGAAAAGGATTTTGGCTGTCAACAGCCAGAGTTTTTTGTGATAAAATTAATTTAAGATTTACAAAACTGCTAGTGCCATAACTTGTTGGGTTAAGGACTATACCAGACGGAAAAAAAAAGTTTTTAGCTTAAAAAAACTAATTTATCAAAGATGAGAGAACAAAAAATGATATTTTACACTTAATAGGGATTTCAAGGAGAGATCTATTTAATAGCTTCAGATAGTGATTTAATTTTAGGGATAAAAAGATCCAAAAATCAGTTCAATATATACCCACACTTAGTGCAAAAAGTAAAATTAGAAAATTAATCTTGGCACCAAGATTCAGACTGGTGGTCGCAAGAGTCAACAATTTTGTTTTGCTTTTTGCTGCCTCGAAATCAGTTGTAAGGAATACCACAAAAACTTTTACACATTTTAAGCATTCAACTGCGCTTCCGTTGAAATCGTAATCATAAGAGTAATTTAATTACGTTGTGGAATCTTTCTAAATTAAATGTTCTCTTCAACTGATATTATAATCAAATTTGAAACCAATCACTGCAAATGAACAAACAATTTTAGGCAGTTTGTCTACAGAGTACTAATGTAAAATTAAGATTGTATAACCTTCAAATCATTTCTGTTCAGTTTCTGGTGATTGTTGAACCTTTTTGGTAGTTACTGCTAGTTATTCGAACTTTGACGTCCGATACAGTAATATCATTCAGAGAATAAGAGAATGTCGTCTTTCTCGAACTACTATATTTCTAGTCGTGTATATAATTTTTGACCCTAAAACTATTTCTACTGTGGCACAGTCAAAATGGAAAAATATAAATAATTTGAAATTTATGCCGCAAAGTAAATGTTGTTAAAAATGTGCTGTTACTCTTTATATGACAAACTTAACCCTTCCTAATAATAAAATTCAAAATGAAGGTGAAATTGTAGTAGATACCAATATAGGGGGTGTTCGACCCTTATCTGTGACGAACTGTACAATAGAACCAATGTTTTGACCAGATTTGGTATACGATTTGGTATACGAAAACAGGTATACAAAAAAATTAAAACTCAGCAAACTTTCAAATTATTTGTCAATGATGTAACTCGTATCTATTATTTAACCGTGGCTTTAACCCTAATTAGAAGTTAAGTCTGAATCAGAACAAACAATTTTGGTAAAATAGATTGAAACTCTAATAAAAAAATTTAATTGATCTTTTTCATTACATATAATGCTTAGTAGAGCTATGGCTTCATTCGCTTGTCTCGCTCAACCTTAAACATCTCTAATTTCATCGTTTAATTTTTTTGAATAAAAATCACCGTGTATTATGATTAGAAACAAAGTTAACCGTAGTTCCTAAATCAGATCACTAAATTTTCATTAAACATTTTTACAATCTTTAATGGTAATTACCTTGCGGTTAATTTCATATTGCTAAGAGAGTGCTGCTAAATGTTTGGGTTTTCCCTGATTACATACTGCTCACATTCTTTCATTACCTACATAAACACAGGGCTAATGTTATGGTAAATCCATATTCATAGAAGAAAACATTTTGATTTTGATGCAATACTTGTGTCATTGAAATATCTATAATGAAAAAAACCTTTGCCTCCACAAACTTATCAAGTAAACAGTTGAGAGTATTCATGCAACTTCCTTGATTTTCCCTTTATATATCATTTTTTGTAAATACCAAAATTTAAATAGATTTGGGAACAACAAATTTACATCAGTCAAAGATACTTTGACAAAAAATTTTTTACATCAACTGGATTGCCTTCTAAATGACCTCACCTTGCTGGATTTTCCCGTCCGAAAACACTAAATAGAGATCAAGACGACAAATTGTTTTGGAAGATTTCATCTTTCAGATAGACGCCAGGGCAGAAATTATTCCCTATGTTATCACGGAAGAACAGTAGATATATTTTTGGGGCCGTGACCGGGGAACTAGATGCTTTAGTGAAAAACTGAACTCGAATTAACATGGGAGCTATATCCAAAAAACTTACTACAATTGATTTGGGTTGCACTTCGAGAATCAACTTCACAGGACATGTGGGATCAGTATGAAACGGAAATGTCAGAAATGTCTACTCAGTCAACTCAGTTTTCTAAATATTCAACTCACCAGTGAGAGATATAAGGATTGCTTTGTTGAAAAGAATTGCGCATAGTTGAGTAAGTTGATTTTTTGCAATAGAGTGTCATCTAATTAGCTTCCATTGAGAAAAGCGTCAAACAGACCGATCTCCAGGAAAACAAAAATAAACTCAGAACAAAGAGATTTGCAACATCGTAAAAACAGCTTCATAGAATACCTCGAAAAGATAAAAATTACAAAACTGGGCCCTCGCAATAATTTTGAGCTACCAGACCATACTAATGAACAAGAATGATTTTCTGAAATAATGCAAATCAATAGAGAAGCGGAAGAGGATGTCGCAAAGTCCCAAATCTGAAACTGCGCAAACCTTTATAGCCGAAGGACCAAGCTACGCCCTCAAACAGTTTTTAAAACTCGTAACAATTTTTAATTGTCGACACATTTATTCAAGCACATGCTTTCATCAAAACCAAAGAATCTAATTTAACATAAAATTTGATCAAATTGTGTCAAGTGGGCCCAAGGCGCTGCAACAGATCTAATACGACTTCTCTATGCCATCTGAAATGGTACTCAATAGTGCTTTTCGAAACTCTATCACAGAGATAAGAACTATGTGGCTCTTCAGGCTGAATTGAAGTATTCAACATCAAGATAGTTTTTTATTTTGGTGATTGACCGAATGGTGTCGCTTTGCTGCATGGTGACGTAATCTCACAGTTCCTATGTTCTGATAGATCGATGCAGTCAAACCTGACACAATAAGAAACAAATACAAACACAAGGTAATTGAGCATTCTAAAGTCTGAGAAACAAAAACCATAGACAATGTCCAAAGAATCTTTGAATTGATAAATTTTACTCGATCAGAAATCTTGAAGCTCTTGCTTTAACAGAGAGATACGAAATTGTTGAAGGCATATATGTTTTTTCTCTGGTCTCAATGGTCCTCATCACATCAAAAACTGCGAGGCATAGAGAGCCTTTGGTGTGAATGGTTGCTTGTACGAAAAAAATCACCGATTCTTCATTATGATATTTCAAAACGAAAGCAACAAAGTACTTCTAACAACCATTCAAAGACACATGAGCCAGCAGATCACAGCAACACAACCTCCATATCTTCAACATTGTTCATTATTGAGTCAACGTGGCTTACTAATGGCAAAACAATCCAACCAGGAGAGATTTTTCAATTTATGAAGGTCAGCAGTCCAGGGCAAATAAAAAATAACGACATTACTTGTGTTAAACAATGAATCCGATATATCGTACATGGATGCTCAAATCAATTCAGATTTAAAACTTAAAGGAATTAAAATGTTGTTTAACTTATCCAGAGTTCATGGTCCTGGAGAAAAACTCATTAAGTCTTTTGGCTGAGATCAAAAAAGCTCTGAGCAGCAACGCGCAGCAGAACTTTCAACCTTCAACTTTAAAACTTTGGAGACTTGGAAAAAACTCATTTAAGTGGTTCGCTCGATATTCCGTTCTCGTTAGCTGACTAAAAATTATCAAATTACAGGTTGCAAATCACCTTTGAATTGAATTTTACCAAAGCATTGGCCAAAGTCATCCTATCGCTATGATAACCGCTATTGGCTGGACGATTGACAGACCTCTTCTACGTTAGAAAAACAGCTACTCGAAATCCTACGCGGCTTAACAACCAGACACTTAAGTAGATCATATAAGGCATTGGTGATATACCGAATCTCATGCGCCAAGAAGTAATACGAGCGGTAAATCAAAAGACTAAAAGCAAGCTTTGTAAACGCCGAAAGGCACAATCAATCTTTAAAAAAGATTGAATGAAGATGGCCATTTTTGGTTTTTCAATTTAGCGAATTGCCAAACAATTTTATCTCCGGTGCCGCCTAACGCAAACTGCTGGAGAAACTTTTTGAAAAAGATGAAGATCGCAGGAAAACATCTGAGAAACAATCGCTGTAGACTTATAAAAAGGCTTCGGTTCGACACCAAATAAAAATGATCTCTAAGCTACCAGAAATAAGCAGCTATGTTAATCACCAAATCAAGAGTTTATCAATTCAGATCAGCCTTGACAAAAATCGTAGATATTCTAATGCGAAATCAAATATCAGAGGTGTTTCACTGAATGACCAGCTTTTTGCGGTCCAGATCTTCTGCAAATTTTGATAAAAGTAATTTGCAGATCCAGAAAGCAATCAATAGCGAAGATAGCAGTTTTCGATGCGCTAATACTTCAGGTTCCATTGCCATTAGATGGTTGCAGATTTCTCTGGCGAGATAACATAATTGAATCTATAAAAGACTTTTAAATACACAAGATACATGTTTGGAGCAAAAATTTCTCCCATATGCACAAATTTGGCAAGGAGCAGGAATACTTCAACCAGCAGGAATAAATAATAAAAGCACTATTCCAATTGTTTAGCTGATATTGTAAGCAGTTTCTATTTGAATGATTTCATAAAATTTTGTGAAAACCACAGATGAAGCCATCAACATCGAAAAAGATATGGCCGAAATGTTGAAAAGTGGAAGTTTTGAGTCAGAGATGGATAAGTAACAATAATATTGTAAACCAGGCCGTTTCACAAATCCACAAATCATTTCTGCAATTAAAACGATTGAGCTCGGCTCGAGCCTCCAATTTCATTCAATTTAGGACTGCAGCGGGATGTTATTGTCGATTCTTCTGACGTCTGCAGAAGATCGGAACGCGAAGTGCCCAACCTTTTAATCTAAAGACCTGTTTCAGTAATTGTGTGATATGTTTTTGATCCTTGGTGACTGTTTTCATCGTTCACTATGAGATTTAAAATGCTCCTCAATGCAATTTGGAGCCAAAATGGGTAACAAAGAGACCAATTAGTGAGCCAAACTGTCAAAGTCGGTTTCTTCACTTGGGTCAACGAACTGAAATCTGTTAATGAAACAACTTCGCAGACAGTACGTCAAAACCGACAACATCCATTACTGTCTGCAAGAGTTTTTGAATGCTTGACTTGACGCTGTGTGCACAATTGATAGAACTGGAGAAACGAAGATTTCATTTGCAATTGATAATCAGTAGGATTGCCGCCATGCGACAACTTTTGGTACCAAAAATGGAGCTTTGGAGTTGTGTAGTAAAGGCTTGTTTGAAGCTGCAAAAAGTCAAACCTCATTGTTGTTGAACAAGGAACCTTCACTGATGAGTTACTAAAGACAATTAGGTGCTTAGTAGAACAGATTGAAAAATCCCGACGTACTTGTGAGCAGCGATCCTGAATATCTTGAGGCTCCCGCACCAAATCACTTACTTCTTGGAAGACAATTGAACGCTTAACCGTATATCAGAGATGCCGATTCTAAACAAGAATTCGCAAGCATACGCTAGCTGTATTCGGAAGCGATGGTTAAAAAAATATGTTCTCAACTCAACTTTCGTCCTAAGTGAAAAAAGTGACAAAAAAAATATGAAAAAAGATGATTTGTTCTGGCTTATAGACGACCAAACAGTATGTTCCCACTAAAAGATGGCATTTAGAAGTTCATCAACGGAGTGACGGCATTGTGTTGTTAGCCCTAATCAATTCAAGAAATTAAAGTTTACTGAATATAGTTTCCTGTAAATTAGTGTAAATTGTTTTCTTAGCGAAAAGAAATCCGAAAAAGTTGTCTCCACATACATTTGCCTAGATGAACTTGTCTAGTAGAACTTGATCAAAACATTCAGAGAACTTCAGTTAATCTCATAGGCGGACAACACCCCCTTAACGTCTCTGCAACGTTTGCTAACCCTTAAATTGTGACCACAAAATAAATGCTGTGCAAAAAGTGCTGTTACTCTGTATGTTATACACTAACCCTTTCATCAAAATTATTTTTGAAGGCGAAGCTGGAGATATCACCATGGAGGTGTTTGATCCTTATTTGCGACTAACTGTACAATACAACTAGTGATTTTGCTAAATTTGGACAAAAACGTTGGCAAAGAACCGGTGTGCGAAAACCTCAAAATTCAACAAGTTTTTGAATTATTTTGCTATGATGCCAATCCTACTTATCATTAAACCCTGACTTAAAACCTATTTAGTTTTTTAACCCATATGGAAACCCAATGTTTTATTAAATTAAATTAAATTAGATTGAAACCTCAATTTGTTGATATTTTTCCTTGCTTATATTGCTTCGACTTGGAGGGAGATGAAAATAAAACCGTTATGCGAGGGTTATGCGAGGAAGAGATGCGAATAATCTAATACACTGATAATATAAACAGCGCCAAGGACCAAAATTTTGCAATTTGGGTTTTTGATGGCACTGGCATTCCAGAAATTGCCCAGGCAATCAAAAAAGTTTCCCTCGATCTTGAATCTTTCGATTAGGACGAGCAGCCAACGTATGTCAACACCTTTAAATATACAATAAACCTCCGAGTTACAGGAATCGTGTCTCCGCAAAGTTGCACAAGGGACCTGGAAAATGAATTGACATTTTGCGTAAGAACAGAACAGAACAAAACGAAAAGTTTACTGATTGTTGGTTAAAAGATGGCCCTCTAATGTGGAAAAAATCCTCGGATGATGTCGCAATAAAAACAGCAGCAGTTGCGAGTTGTTAGGAATAGTATCATGCCCATGCCTTTCTAATGATACGTGTGCAATACTATCTTACAGAATAAAAAAATCGATAGACAAAACAGCTGCTGACCCGAAATATGCTTGCACGTCGCTCAAAAAACACAAACGAAATCCACCGACAAATACACGGGAATAAAAGCAATATGGAATATGGATCCCGAGAACGCGCATGCAAAATGGGAACAGCCATAACAAACGCAATTATCGGAGAAAAATTACTACAAGAAGCTTACAAATAAGTTTGAAATGAAACTTCATCCTGGTCGACATTTCTTAGTAGTCATACAAGGATCATATACGATGCCATGTAAATCATAACGTATTTCCTAGTACGATCCCTGTATGAATACTAAGAAATCATTCATGATCCTTGTATGATTACCAAGAAATCATATATGAACCTTGTATGATTACCAAGAGTCATAATTTTTTATTAATTTTGTTAACATTCAAGTTTTTTTAAATTTTTTTTGGAAAGGCATCACCTATGTGATTCCCCGCCATCACCCTAACGCACAATATCATTTGCAAAGTTGGCACTAAGTAAAGGAGTAAGTCCATATATAAAAATAAAGTTTTGATATTCTCTAAAGTCAGTTTATAACAATAAATGTTCATTTATAAGAAAAATAATTTTTTTTAAAAATGCATATTACCTGGCTGCATTGATCAAGTTTCTTTCTGTATCAGTCGTTTAGGGCGTGTTGATTTAAGCATTTTAGATTTACGTCTGATTTTTTGTATGATCCTTGTTTGAAAACTAAGAAATCATGCAAATCATATTTGATCTAGTAAGATTACTAGAAATCATAAATGACCTAGATTGACTACTGACAATTTTGTAAAATGAGCAACCCGAACGAGTAAAGCGTGAGGCTCTAACAGTGCTGCTTGGCCACTTAATGCCCTCTGAGCACTACATCTTTAGCCCGTTTTTGAGGACGAAAAGTCAAATGGGTCAGACACAAAATCGGTCAAACAAAAAGTTGAATGAAAGGACCTTAGGATTAATATAATTGCCACAAACTTCTTTTGAGAGCAATCAAAAAATTTTTTTCCGTCAATGGTTTTACTCAAAATGTTAAGATTTTTATACGTTTCACAGATTTTTTAACTTTTCGCTGTAGTCTGAAGTTGTTTGATCGTTTCTCCTCAGTTTTAATGCTAAGAGTTGTTTTGATGTCGTGGTAGTTATTGCAAGCAGAGTAAAAATAACTAAATAACAGAGTACAGCGAAGAGCGAAAGAATCCCAAAACTACTAAAGAAAACAATGCTAAAGTCATTGAAGGTATTACATGCAAAATGCAAACACGAAGAAGATTCAAGGCCGTTCCTTTGAAATGTTTCAATGCCTCATCACTTTTTGAATCTAAAAGAAAAAAATCAGAGTTAAATGCGAATAGTAATAGCTTTGGAAACAAATAATATGTTTTTCAACCCGTTAGTTGTTCTATAATGGAAATAAAGAAAATTTTCAAATACGACTAACCATATAGCTGATTCAAACTTATAAAAAATGAATTTGCATTAATATCTTCAAAACCATAAGTACTAATTTTTGTAAACGCATCTGCAAGATTTAAGAGAGCGGTTAAGCTCAATGAAAAACCAAAAAAATTCAAAAAGACAAAATTTTTTAAATCTAAATTTTGATGTCAATGCTCAAACGTTTCTCGTTTTGGCAGCTTCGTTTCTCGTTTCGAGTGACTTACCTCACTCAATGAAACGACCTTTGCACTTTAAAACTTATGTTTAATTTATATTAGTTTAAAGTCAAAGGAGCTCAGAAGCATAAAAAATATTACCATTAAAAGTGCTTCTGCGGAAAATTAATATAATTTATTAATTTATCACTGAATATTTTTTAAATAGCTTTTTGAGCGGTACCGATAAGTTTTTCAACTTATATCTACTTCTGTTTCTATCTATGTTATACGGCACGCAAGTCTATTCTGCAGCTACTCCGTCAACCTTCCGGCTATGTTTTATTATATAGCGCTTATCACACAATGCGACTGCGTTGAAAAATGTTATTTATCACTATTCGGTTACAAAAATGCTCGCTTAAATTCTATGGTTCTTTCCTTTTTGTCCCCCACTTTTGCAAGCAATCAATTGTTGAAAAGATCGGAAGATTTAATTTTCGGAGCGAAAAGTCACATTCAACAAATTGCTCAGTGTAGGGTAAGTGACGCTGCTTAGAGCTAAACCTCTGGCGTTGACCGAAAACCGCTTTTTGCAATCTTAGGTTAGAGTTGCAAATTTCGAAAATATGTTTTTCTTCTCACAGAGAATTGCCGAGTTCATTTCAGGCATTATATTAGAAAGATAAAAGTGGTACCATTCAGAGAGAAGATCACTAAGAGTAGAATTGAGCGTCAGAATTAGAAAAATACTCCTTTTATCTAGGAGTAGGGTGTTGTGTTAACAGTCATTGACTGTTAACACAACGCCCAACTCCTAGAGGAAAGGAGTATTTTTCTATTTTTTTCCGCAGAAGCCTTTTTAATGAGAATATTTATTACGCATCTGAGCTCCTTTGACTTTAAACTATATCAAATGAATCATAAGTTTTAAAGTGCAAATGTGATTTTATTGAGTGAGGTAAGTCACTCGAAACGAAAAACGAACCCGCCAAAACGAGAAATGTTTGCGCATTGACATCATTGAAACAAGTTGAAAAATAAATTGACATAAATCAGCGACAATACAAAAAACATTAAAATATAAGACACAGTTTCGACAAAAAAAACTTTGAAATTTTTGATACAGCAAAATGTAACGTTATTAAAAACATTCGGCCATATTCAATAAAGGCCTAAATTCATAGTACGGTCATTACAGATGGGCGCAGAAAAATGAGAGGGCTAAATTATGACAAGAAATAATTCATAATACGAGTCTTAAAAAGATAGAACTGCACAACAAACTCTGAACAAATTGACATTGTAGAATCATAAGGCAAATAATATGCTCCAAACGTAAACTGAAATTTTTAAAGGAAAAAAACTAAAAATTAGAACTCAAGAACACGAATTTTTCAGAGTCACTGCGCAATTCAGACAAAAACAGGATATGCTTCTCTCTTGTTTGAGATATCATAGACAAAGTCAGCTCAATTTATTGCAAAACTTAGATTAGTCTTTGAAAAGACGATGAGAAGCAGAAAATTTCAGAAGACAAAAAACTGATACCAGGGTTTCAAATGGAATTACAGCAATTTTCAGTGTTTAATTATATCATTTGAAAGCAATTGCAAACTTGAAAAAATAAGCATGAAAAAACATATTGTAAGAAAAATGGTTAATCATAAAATTTTAATAACAACTGATGAATGCAAAACTAATGGTTTTCAGGGGAATACTAGAATGTTACATGCTAGATTGTGGAGAAAACTGACACATTGTAAAAAACCAGAAACAAACAGACTACTAAAAAAGATGAAAAAATTAAAGCAGAAAAACAAATATAATTCATTATTAAGCATTGGAGGCTTATATACATTAGCTTTATATAGGGCTTTATACACATTGAAGGCTTGATAGACACTTACAATAGAATGATCATTCAATTTCAAAAAAAAATGAAGTAGAAAACGAATTCAATTCAAAATTAAGCAATGAGGGCTTAGAAACATTGAATGATCATTCTATAGTAAATGTACAAAGATAATGTTTATAAGCCCTCAATGCCTAATAATGAATTGTATTTGTTTTTCTACTTCATTTTTTTCTTTGTTTTCAACTTTTTTTTGCGAAAATCAATAAATTGTTTTTTTTGTTTCTGGTTTTTTCTATCTGCCCGTTTTCTCGAAATTATAGCATGTATCATTCCAGTATTTTCCTAAAACCTATTTGATTTGCTTTTATGAGTTGTCATAAAAGATTTATGATTTTAACATTTATTCACAATCCTTATATCTTTCATTTTTTCCACATTTCTGATTGCTTTCAATTAACATAATTCAGCACTAAAATACTGCTGTAACTCTGTTTAAATCCCGGGCATCGGTTTTGATTTTAAATGATTTTTTGCCTTCAAAAATGTTTTGTTTCTTTTCGTTTTTTCGTGACTCTAAATTAAAGAATTTTGTTTTCGTGAGCTCTTGAATTTCAGTACAATTTTTCCTTCACAAAAATTAGATTATATTCTGAGAACTAGATATGCTTTTTGACTTCACAATGTCTTTTGTGTCCTTTCATTATTTAACCATTGAATAACTCTCTATAAAATTAGGTGATTTTTTTCTGATGAATTTGTACACATCCTACACAGATTTCGAGTTTTCTGTCTAAATTTTGTTTTTTGTTTGTCTTTTTACTTTATTTAGAAAATTTTTTTCGTGTACTGTCCAGGATGATAGTTCCGTTTTATCAATAATCAAGTTAGGTTTTGATAAATGCAATTTTGGCAAATTTTTTACACTTTTTTTAGTAAAATTATTTGACAGTTTCGAATCTTTGAATTTTTTTATCTACACAGGAGGAATGTTTTTGCAAAAAATAAATTTCAATTATGCAAAACTTTAAAATGTTCTACGAAAATTATGTCGTTTTTAAACTCAACTCACGAAAGTTTTTCAAAATTTAACATAGAAAACTAACTCAATTACTAATAACACGAAACAAATCCCGGACAGTGCACAAAGAAAATTTTCTGTTTTCTAGTATTTAAAATAAAGATAAGCAAAAAACCGAAAATTGGGCAAAAACTCCCGAAATCTCAGTAGAAAATTTACCTAATGTTATAGAGAGTCCTTCAATGCATGAATAGTGAACGTGAAGTTGCCATATGTACTGCGTTTTCTAAAAAGTGCTCTTAAAGATCATAAATTGAAGAAATTAATTTAAAAAGGCAAAATTATTCATTTTCAGAGCTACATAAATAAAGCATCAAATTAAAATCTGTCTTTACCGAAAACTCAAATGAGCAAAAAAAACTGGGCCAGTTGGACAAAATTGGCTAAGAACGGTTATCTGGTTATCTATTTACTCCATTCTATCAAAAACACATCTTAAAGTCGCAAAATCATTCATCGAACGCAGCGCATAATCAAAAAAACCTTGTTTGCTCAGAAAAAATTA
This sequence comes from Convolutriloba macropyga, assembly GCF_964194025.1. Taxonomy (NCBI): domain Eukaryota; kingdom Metazoa; phylum Xenacoelomorpha; order Acoela; family Convolutidae; genus Convolutriloba; species Convolutriloba macropyga. Next base: position 71,742,333 of record NC_134471.1, read on the forward strand.
GTTCACAGGCGATTTTAGGTCTTTATATTGATCATTTATGGAAGTCAATTCTTTGCGTTTATTTAAATGTCTAAAACAAGAAAACTGTTGCAACGCCTCATTGGCTAGTGTTGGGCTTCGCAATAGTCTACCCAATAGATTAATCAACTTGTACATGCAAAAAGCAGTTCTAACTTACTCTATAATAACTACTAATACTACTACTATAACTTTTCTGCTTCTTGTTTCTAGCGTCGATTACTTTTTCTACCATTGGTTCTAGCGTCGATTAGATTTTCAATCATTAGTTCTATTACATTAATATTAGAAACACGTAGAACTGAAAACTCTTCTTATATTGATGGATAGGTAGGTTGTCTAAGCTACTGTTGCTCTTCTTTTTCGGACAAATGTTTGTATGTAAGATGAATTGAATGCAACGATTAAACCAAACAAGCAAAGACATGAATGTATGTATGTATGCAATTGTATTGATACCAATAATCATCAGTAGCAGTAGTAATAGTAGAGAACAACTCAAACACGAGATAAATTACTCCACCGACCCTCAATTCTTTCATCACTAGATACAAACACACAACACGGTCCAATTGAAATTTTAAACGTTTTCAGAAGACGAAAGCAGCATAAATAGCAAGTTAGACGGACTACTACATCTTAACCAAAATAAACATTTGCTTCAGTCCATTTCATGGAAAATACATCGCCACGCGATTTCAAATCTATGAACGTCAAAATTGAAGATCATCAAATTATTGAATCGTTGACGTTCATTGATGGATCATGCTCGTATGATAGCAAAACAAAACTTAGTTGAAATTAGTACAAGACAAGAGTTGTGCTATCAAAAATTATTCAAGGTAACGCTAGTTATAAGTAAAGGGTAACTGTTTGGTTATAAATAGGGTGAAAAGATTAGCATAGTAGCAAGGTATGGTAAAGGAGGAAAGGTATAAATGAATAAATAGTTTCAAGGTACGCATTGTTAGGGAGAGAAAGATTGCTTAGTTCTGTATTTTAGTGAAACAAAATAAGATACACATTTTATTACAATGTACAACATATGTACACAACACTTGCATTGGACAACAGCATCCAACATTCATCACCAAAATTCTGCAAAAATCCAAAACCCACTTTTCGCATCATTCAGTTAAAAATTTTGGGTTTTCCATTTTTGTGCTAAATTTTATATCACGTATCGACTAGGAAATTCGATCTATTTTACGGCTCAAGTATTAGACACTAGTTTAATCAGCATAATACATATTTATACTACAAAACAAAAACTGTAGATGTAAGACATTACAATAGTACACTAGTTTAATAATGTAGCATGGCAAGCTTTTGAGTGCTTCTGAATAAATAACGGCGCCTGAACAAACTGATTGAGTGTTATCAACTAATCAAAAAGGTGTGAAAACTTCCTCATTAATTCCGGGCGTTGAACTTTCCGCCTCCATTAGCTGAATAGGTCATTGACCTTTAAAGAACGCATGAACAAAGTTAAAACTGCAAAAGATGTAATCATTTTTCGCCCATTTGAAAGCATCAATCAAATCATGAACAAACGACTAAAGAGCGCTTTTTGCAATCATAGTTTACTTCTAAAGGTTGTTTAAGTTAAACTTTGGTACACTTTAAACATTTTTACAGGTATTTTTAAATAAGCCAGCACCGAAGTTCAAAATGATTAACATTCGAGAGAAGAAGGGTAGCAATACAGATGACTTAAGAGGTTAAATAGTTCGCCCTTTACCGTGACAAAATCATGCGCAACGTATAATTTTGTATCAAAACTGCGAGGAAAAATAATGACTAGCCAATACACCATGCAAAATAACTTCTTCTGTTAAGAACTAAAAAGAATAAGGCTACAAGGAGTAAAGCAAAAAGAAGTTGCGGGAAGACATTTATAAACTGCTAGATGACAATTACGCAATCAAGGTATGGTAAGAGAGTAATTAGCAAAGTAACTATTACGCAATCCGGGTACCTTAACAATGAGCATTACATAACACTAAGCACAACATAATGGAGAAAGGACTAATACGTGTTATTTAACATGACAAATTTAGCTATAAAGTTGGATAGAAAAGTGAACAGAAAAAGGGATCTAAATCCCCTTCAAAGTTGAACAGATCAGATCTTGAAAAATCGAAGACGCACAGGGTGCGATAAATAGCATCATATCGAAGGGAGAGATTAATACACCAAATGATTTGATCCTTTACATTAACTTTTTGAAGAATAGTTTTCTCAGATTCAGTTTTGTCAAGTTTGTTAACTGCTCGAAATTTTGAGGTTTGTGTCCATGAAAGAGAACTGCATCCTTACATCGATCAGTTACACTGCCTGTAATTGTTCTTCATTTTGTAATTTTGCACAAGGCAACTTTTTCTTAATTCAGCCCCGTGTTCAAGTTCAGTCCAATACTGAAAGCATTGACAGCCGACAGCTCCGAACCTCCATGATGTCCCAAAATGTCATCTGCGCCTTGGACCAGTCCGCTATGTTTTGTATAATACTTCTCCATTTTAGCAATGATGTGCTTTCCGTATGTGTACTTCCTCAGCATCGAAATATGCGGTCGGATCTTTGCCATGAGAATCTTTCTTTGGCTCGGTTCCGCGACGTCAATCATTTTCTGGACGACGTAGTTTGCGAACTGGTCTCGCATCATTGTGCACAAGGCACTGTTTGCACCTTCGCCGTACAAGACCTCTTCAATCAGCATCGCCCTTTCTGGTCGAGATGCGTGAACGACACATTTCTCGACAACATTGCTCGCAAATTTGTGCTGAGCAAGCAGCATCACTTTGCCTCGCAGTTCTTGTACAATTTTGCTTTTGTCTTCAGCTCGTCCGTGCTCCAAAATGTGCTGAAACAGAAATATATGATTTTACTTAGAACTCACACGCATCAGTCAAACTTCGAGTGCAAAAGAAACAAGGTGAAAAAAACGTGTAACCAATATAATACGTTCTCGAAACGCGTCAATGAAATAGATATGACATTCGTTTAACATATCGGTAATCCTATCTGTATTCGTCAAAATGTCATCTTTCTGCCATTTTCAAACGTTTAGCAGCTAATTTGATAAGCAGTTTCTGGGAAACTCGATTATACTTAGTGTCAAACTTTGTTTAGAACATTTTACTTAATCGTACCTGAATGACGTAGTTGCCGTACTGATCTTGGACAAGTTTCTCAGTGTGAGCGTGCAACTCCTCTAATATGGGTGCAGTCTGGTGGGTAGTGCAGTGCTCCAGAATTCTCTGGATCACCCGGCAGCCGTAGGGATGCATTGAAAGCTCCGTCACTTGTCCTAGCAAAAAGAGCAACTTCAATTTTCCCCTCCAAATAAATGGACAAATTTATGCAGGGCAAATATTTTTGATTTCTATACAGGGGCTGCATATCAAAACAAATTGTAGGCACTCTCTGATATCTCGTCTGATTGTTTTTCTCTTTCTCAAAACAATTAATCAGAGCGATATCGGATTAGACACCTTAATTGGCAGAACTTTGCAGCCGTTGGAAACATGTTACATATGAACCAAATTGGGTGCTGTTTTCGCGCAATCATTGCAGTTTTTACGTCGTGAAAGCAAAATCTGAGAGAAACACGTAGAAAACCAATCTCCTTTTGGAGCACAAAAGTCATCTTCGCGCTAACAGGTGAATTTTAAATTTATAAGGGAATTACCATGACAACCATTTACTGCAAAGTTGTTTATTACAGGTAATCTTCGAGACTAATCCTATATTTTGCATATGGGCAATTAAAACTTGTTCCACTGTCTAAATGCATACTCAATCGCTCAAACACAATACGGATCTTGCAAAATCAATTATAAAGTCGATTTTGAAAAATGGGCTTGTAGGTCCCTTAAAATAATTCTATACTCTCCTGCTAAGGCTTGCAAATCTGTTAATGTTATTTCCCATAATGATCACTGGGGGTGGCTTACCTGCAAAAGCGCTGATGATGAACTGGAGAGATGCAGGTGCCACTCCTTCAATGGCCTTCTGAACAACATGATTTCCATTTTGATCCTTGACACACTTGATCACGTGTCCATCCAGCTCACGAATCATCTCAATCTGTCTGTCCCGCCCAATGCAGTCAAGAGCCTTCTGTATCACACGGCAGCCGTACATTTGCAGAGCCAGTGGCAGAACATGTCCTGAAACACAATATCACCAGTCAGTCAAAAACGACGATATAGCTGAAAGTTCAAGAATCCAATTCACCTGTAATCATACGTCTGGTTTCCAAAAAAGCCTCAAAACATCGGCAGAATTGATTTCAATCAACCATCATTCGAGTCTTTGAAGTCATGGAGTAATTAATATTACTTATAAAAATAGCTAAACACTTGGATTGTTCAACTAATAGAACGTCGAGGTATATTCTAAGCATCCAAAAATATTCATGTTTATGGAAATGGATCATCTCATACCTCTGATTTTATCAGCCAGCACATTCTTCTGCTCCGGGGTGCCAAACTCAAAGAACTTCTGGATGACGTAGTTGCCGAACACATCAGTCATAAGAGAGTAAGCACTGCTGATGATCTCAGAGAACACCAGCTGTTTCTCACTGTTAGAAGCCCGCTCCAATTTCTGCTGAATGAACCTGAACACACTTCATGATTGTTTTCAGGTATGAAGCTAATGGAATTTTTGACATTTATTCAAAGTCGCAACCGCAGCATTAGTAATGTCTAACGTGCAACGAGACATTGACACGATTCGATCAGACACTTTTAATTTTGATCATTAATAAACTCAAGGAATTCTGTCATTTTATGGACTTTATTATAACCAAAAAAGTGAATTGTCAAAGTTCTGATCGCAAATACAAGTTGCAATTATTTTTCAGATCATTCAACTTTCTTAGTTTCGCAAAAGATCTATCGCTGAATTCAGAAAAGCTTGCTTCATTTTAGAGTTATACATTAAGTCAACGCCCACAACAGACCTCGAGAGCGCTTAAGTTTTAAGTTCGTTTAATTTCCGTTAAATTTTCAATTTCTAGTTGAAGTTCATTGAAGATTATCAGAGAGTTAAAGGTTGCTTTAAAATATTATGAAAGCAGGGTAAACAGATTAAACATCAGCCGAATCAAAAGACTTAGGGTACCCAAGAGGCGAAACCGGTGGAGGCAACATAGCCTCAAAGAAGAAGAATTCGCGTTCTGTATTTCTCACCTAGAGCCATGCTGATCTTGAGTGAACTCAGCAATGTGACCAGGCAAGTCCTTCAGCTGCAGATGTGGGAGTCTGTTGTTCCTGAAGTCTTCCAACAATCTGCTCCTCAGCAGTCCGTTGTTACCTACAGTCGATGTCATCTGCACCTGAGGGAGAAAATTTTTTAACTACAAACTGGTTCCATTCCATCTTGTGTTTGAGCAGCACAGTAATTTTAATGCTCTATGGCAAGAATTAGACCGAAAATTCAGAATTTTAAAAACCACGAAAAAGTCGTTTGATATGCTCTTCGAAACGTGTTCGTCGGTCAGTCAAGAAGCACCAGAATCTTCCATTTAAAAACTTGTCTTGCTTTAACCTGTGAGAGTTTGTCGTATCCTCCCCTCAGACTTCGAGATCCTCCGCTGCTGAACAAAGAGTTAGGAGAGTTGAACAAATTAGCCGAGTTACCACTTCGGTACTTGGCCTCTGCTCCAGGCGCTAAAACGACACCAATTCTAGTTAATAATTCTTGGTTCCAACATTTAAACGGGCTCTTTTAAAAATGGATCGCTTCCTCTGAAATTAAAGTGAACCAGATATTCCTATATCGAGATTGGTTATCGTTATAAATTTTGTGGGTTGAGGAAAGACAGACAATTGTTATTGAGAGAACAAAGAAACGGGCAACTCACCCAAGTTGATGGGCGAGGACGCAGGAGAGAATTCAGTCGGGGGCGAATTGCTGTACAAATCGCTTCGCATCAACATATCTTCAAACGCAGGTGAGTGAGAATACAGTTTACTGTTAGTAGAACCCGAAACAGAACCAACTTCTGAAGAGTAATAACTAGATGCGTTATTATACACTCCAGAATGGTGCGCAGAGGAACTTCCAGTAAAGCCTCGCGCAGCTGGAGGCGGTGACGAGGTACCACCAACCAGGGCGCTCGTGTGGTGATGACTTCTTGCCGAAGATCCTAGGTGTCCCGAAGCCGAGTTGTGATGACTAGCTGAGCGTCTTTGATGATCGTTTGAGAAAAAGTTGGAGTGATGGGTGGAAAAGACATCTACAGAAAGAGAAAGGGAAGTAAACAATGAGGTTAAGTTAGTTAATAGACAGTTAAGTAGAGGAAAGTAGACACAAATTTTGTTCTTACTAGCTCCAGATAACTAATGGCAGCATAATCTTATTTGGACCACCCGGATGGTTATCTAGTAAAAGGGCACAATATTTTGCAAGACCTCAAGCAAGATAACGCCATTTCAATATTCATTCAAGATTTTCACAATAACTGCAGGTGTTCAACAATGAAACCCTGCTTTTCATACATAAATCACTTAGACTAATGTTTAATTTACAAGTTAAGTTACCCTTATTGTAATTTTTGCTTGAAAAAATCGCCATTATCCAAATTGCCGGGAACAATTAAACTGTTAATGTTAAGCAGTTCTTTAGTAACCTGGAGCATCTTCCAAAAATGGCGATGGCACCGTCGACGCATTTGCAAATGCGTTCAGTCCTCGGTTCGAGTCCGCTTTGAACTTGGTTGGGGACATCAATCGTGGGGGAGGGGAGTGGACTCGTGACGACATAACGGATATACTCTCATCCGACAATCTCCTTCCAAGCATGGGAGGTGTATCGTTTTCAGATCTGTTATTTACATTAGTCGTTGAGAAAAAGGAAGGGATCTGTTCCACAATATTCCTTGCGTCAATTCCATGATCCGAAATGCCAGAACTCAATTTTGAGGAAAATACCTCGTCATCGTATAGTTTTCCAGGTGCTCCTGATTTGGCAAAACTTTCCAATCGTTTTCGATCTATTTCATCGTTTGGTTGATCTACCTTGTTATTGTTGATGCTACTGCTGTTATTGTTGTTGTTGTTTTCAGATTCCTGTTGTTGATTGTCGTTATTGCTATTGTTTTGATTGGTTGTTCCACTTGTAGTGTTGGTTGCGGTCGTGTTTGCGTTTAAGGTTAAACCGTTAGTCGAGACCACTGCAAGTTGGCCTAGAGAGGAAAGATCATTTGAGTTAATGGATAGAGAAGAGAAAAGAAAGAAATACAAACACGATTAAGCAAGATCAGACATGTTTATTAAAGTTACAATTATTATTATAAATCAACATGAAAAAATTGACAGTCTAGGAGCAATACTGTTAAGAACGACTTCTATTTATCAGAAAGTTGAAATTGTTAGTATTGATTCATTTGGGGAGTACAAAGACCAAATTTTTTAGAGGTTTAAGAAAATCTTTGCAATCCCTCTCTTACCTCCAGTGAGAGAATTAAGCAACATTGCAGGCGGAAGCATTCTGAGAGCAGCAGCTGCAGCTTGTGCGTCCCGTCCTCCTGTCGCATTAGGCGGCAGAGCCAGAACCAGTTGTCCCGTGTGGTCATAGTAAGCAGGGGTCGGTGCCAGCAGCTGAAATCCGGGTCCCCCCAACGGCATCAACGATCCGGGCGCATTCGCAGCAGCTCCGTTCTGAAAAAAAGCCTTGTTTTAATTTCTGGGATTTATTTAAAAAACATGGTTCAATGAATAGTTCGGAAAAAAATTGCACGATTTATCAAATTAATTTTGGAGAAACGAGGCGCCCGTTTTTCCCGAACCAATCAACTTTTAAGACTTTCCGTTTATTGCATTTATCTCTTCGACGCATCATTACAGAACTCTTCACGCTTTCTATTTCACATACATTTCAGACTTGATTTTGTGAAAAATGATAAAATCAAAAATGCAGCCGGCATATAGCCGCTCAAAACGACAGGATTGATATTCAATATTGGGATTCAAACAGGTACCAAAAAATTTGAGATCTTGTTTTCCTAAAAAAAGTGAGTATTCAACTTTGGTGCTCACTCCTTATTTCACAAACAGCATTTCGAGAAGGAGCAGAACCATTTTACACATCACACGTTTCATTCAGTGGCACTTCAATGACCTTCTATCAAAATTTGAAATTGAAGTATTTAGTGCAAAGTCATTTTTGTGCGCGAAGATAAACATACCCGGCAGATTGCCGGAAAATAGCCGCCGTTGATTCCAATAAGCATGATTGGGATTGAAAGAATAGAAGATATTGAAAAAAAAAGATTTTTGTACAAAAACATTTTTTGAGTCCGATTTATTTTGATGGCATTTCGTAGTTGAACATAAGGTACTTCTGTTTCTTAGAGAGAGGCTACAGGGGCTACTATCAATACCAAGAAGCATTAGAGATGGTAACTAACACTTATAGGAACGACGTTCAAATAGCGGGCATCTAAAATTGGGCTTTATGGGTTTATCCCGTTTCTTCTGACTTCAATTTTTTATACTGACTCTGTTCATTTTGAATTGCTTTGCTGAGCAACTGATGTTCAAAATCACTTTTAGCAGAATGAGAGAAGAGAGAAACTAGCCTAGAGAAGTCAAAAAGATATCACGCAAAATGTTGAAGCGGCAAAATGAGGTAAAGCGAAACATTTTTTTATTCGACGAAGTAAAAAACATAGCAGGACAAGTCCTGACGTACAATTCAAAGAATTTTCATTGACTAAACAGGAAAACTAGACCTAGAATGGTTTATGAGTGAATTCAGAAAACCATTTTCAAAAAAAAAGATCAAAAAAAATAAGAAAAACAATATCAAAATGCCGCATGTGAACAGAAAAACCCCCAGCGAGAAATGAAAATTTAATTCAAATTAAAAACTAGGCCTAGAATGAGCTGTGAATGGATTGGGAAAACCATTTAGAAAAAAATCCAATCCAAAAAATCGAAAAAACAGTAAAAATCAGAGTGAAATTGCCGCATGTGAACAAAAAACCACTACCGAGAAACCGAATTTTTGTTCAAACATCGTTTTTTCACTCTATTTTAAAATTAGAGCGAAAAATTAGGGCTTTTTCGCTCCATTTCCTGTTTCGGCGTGACCAAAATCACTACTCCAATTTGACTTAAAAAATCATGAAAATGTGTGAACAGATCTTAAAAAAAAAAGACAGCGCCCCAATACAATTCAAATTCTTTGAATTGTAAAAAATAGGAGCGCTATAATAGCCGGCTGAGAAGATGAGGGCGGCTATTAACAACCCATGAAAGCCAACTCTTATCTGATCATTGACATGAAAACTTTCGCTAAGCCAGAGGAGAAAATGTCATGCAAAAAAAGTTGCTGAGCATAACTGAACAATTGATGTTTTGAGTTTGCGATGACAGCAAGAAAAATTAATGCAGAGGAACTGAAACAGAACTGTAGATACAACTCTAGAACCAAGACTCTAAAACAAACGCACAAAGGATGCAATAGAAAAATATCAGTATTGCCCAAAATTCAGTCTAAATATTTTATTTTCAAAACTAATGGTGGAGTTAAATAGTTCGCGGATGTGTAGTTTGGGGTTAAGTTGGCGCCTTTTATGTGTCTATATGGGGAGGGAGTTATGTATAATGTGGTAGTTGGGTAAAGTGGGAGGCGTGGTCAGGGACGTAAAGGTAGAAACGGACACGGGAAGGTTGGGAAGAGTATATACAAGGGTAGGAGAAGCGTAGAAACAGATCAGGACAAGAAAGCAGAACATTTCGACATTACATTTCTAATGAGAGACATACTCAGCAGATTCACGGAAAATAGACTCTATTGATTCCCAAAACAACGATTGGGATTGAAGGAACAGAAAACCATGAAAAAATTGATCGTTGTACAAAAAAAGCTAACTATTTTGTTTGGATTTCGTATTTAGACCTACTCTTGCTCTTAATAAGCAGATACAGGGGCTAGTATCAATACCGAATAGCTTTAAAGATGTTAACTAAGACTTACAAGAACAACGTTTAATTAGCTCGCATCTGAAATTATGCTTTACTGGCTTATCTCGTTTCTATTTTGGATTTCATTTTTCGAAAATTCTGTTCAATTTAGATTGCTTTGCTAAGCAATTGCTGTTTATAAGCACATAAAATGAAAGAATAATAAAGCTTTCCTAGAGAAGTCAAAAAAGATTTCATGTAAAATATGAGGGCTGCAAAATGAGGTAAAGAGAAACCAATTTTTATTCGAGGAAAATAAAAGTAAATAGTAGCGCTATAATAGCACGGTGAGAAGATGAGCGCAGCTATCAATAAACATAACTAACGTTGCTCTCGAACGACTGGCGAGCGATTGGCTTCGGTAGTAGCCAGCCGGGGCTTAGGGATGCTATCATTAGAGGAGCTGAGCGGAGTTGGTGGGGGGAGGAGAAGGTTGGGAGGGCGGGATGAGAGGGGGTTTAAATCGCTAGGTGGAGGAGGGTTGACGGGGGCAGTGGGGGCGGGTGTGGTGTGACTGAGGGGAGGCGGAGAAACAACTTGGAGACTAGTAAGGCTGTAATAGCTGCTAGTCAATCGCTCGAACAATCTAGGCACTTATTGTCCTCCGTGCTGTACCTTTTTTTTCTGTTTTTGAAGACGAAAAATTGGTCAGAGAAAAAATTGCATAAAAAAGACAACAGGAGCAATATAATTGCTACAAACTTCGTTTGACAGTAAATAATAATAGCGGTTACACGCATTAACTTAATTTCGAATGTTAAACCCATTTTCGAAAACAGCAGTCAATATTCTGACAAAGTCAGCGTTTGAGAATTTCAATTTAAATCGTGAGCAAAGTGCTCCAGCTTAAAACACAACCGGAGGACTCCACAATCTACAAAACTTAAGAACCATCTTCGAACTAAAAAAACTGAAAATCCTTTTAGAATCAAGATTTAGGGTCTGACTCAAGAAATGTCCTTGATATCATGAATGTTTGCCCACTCAGCAGTTTCGTTGAATCGTATAATAAGAGACGTGCAAGGTTATTGCGTTGCTCAGCGACTTAATTGCCAGAGACTTTTATTATTTGATTTGTTAGACTAAAAGCAACAAAAATTTGATGTCAGACGAAAAAATCTGTGGTACAAAAAATGCATTAATAGACCGATATATCTATCTACACTTCCATTTCAGCTATAAAGGGACAACTCAAAGTCTGCTGCAGCCGACCGGAGTATATTAGGCGTGATTGTGATTGTAGCTTACTCAAGTTTCGGACTGGTGCAAAAGTAGTAAAACTGTAGTAGTAAAACTGTTAACAATAGAGCTCAGCTGCTTAACACTGAATAAGAAAGAAAATTTAGCTTAAATTTTCATATTTATCAGATTGAGAGTATTGAGTATTAAAGTTTTAGCCATCTTTGAATATTTTGGAGAATCTATCCTTACAGCGTTTTCCTGGTCAGGGACAGACTCACATGGATCAATTTACTACTGATTGCTGACGATTGCGCAATATACCTCTCGAAAGAAAGTAAAGAAAGTAAGATCAGAATTTCACAATTTTTTGCTCAATTCTAGGACGCTTTTCTGCTATGTTGCTTATCAAACTTAAGATTTCGTTCGAGAATCAAAATCAAGTTTCAAGCATCAAAATTTACCTGGTTTGCATTTTGGTTCTGTACATCATTCTGTCCCACATTAGCTTGGGTTGTTACACTGTTCTGCCCATCGTTACTTTGCCCATTGATGGAAGCCTGAGCATTTTGCTGCTGGAAAAGCTGCGGGTACATGAACGGCAAATGGTTGTACCCTCCTCCGTTGTACGGGTTCAGGAACTGAGATCCAGCCATTTGTGCCAGAGCATATGGGTCCGCAAATAGGTACGGGTTAAGAGCCGCAGCAGCTGCCAAAGCGGCTGCCGAGTTTTGGGGCTGAGACTGGTTAGGGGCGCTCTGGTTGTTCTGGCCGGTTGTATTGGTGGCAGCGTTGCTCACTGCAGGATTATTCTGTCCGTTAAAGACAGCCATTGCTTGAGCTAAAACAATCAAACGTTACTTATAAGTAACTGCCCTCGCTATACGCTTTTTAACGCTATACGCTTTTTAATTTAAGTTCAAATTTAAAATATTCGGCTATCCGCATTTTGATGATTTCGCGTGTTTTTTTTTAACTTTGTGGCTAAACTATAGCTAGTAAAGACCATAAATTTCAATAAGAGACCCGTGAGATTTTGTTTTTAAAAGCAACACGCTTTTAAATCGACTGGAGGTATCGCATTCACCCACACGTTGAAGCTTCACGAATGAAGACAGAGGTAATAACTGGCAAGTAGGCAACAAATATTTGGAAACAGGTGTAGTTTAAATTGCACTACTTGTCGCTGAAAACGGTTACAATGTCATAAAATTCCTGCTATGAGGTATACTAGAAATTACCATTTACACCATTACTAAGGTGTTGAATATCACCTACAGGTGATCAAATTCAACAGGGGGGAAAGTAAAGTTCCAAAGATATCTTTCCAATGAGCTCACTCACCCAACAAGTTCTGCTGTTGTTGGTTCTGCAGAGCAGTTGCCATGGCCATCGCATACTGTTGTTGCTGGTTACCATTCATTGACCCCGCAGGGTTGTTCATTCCATTCAGGTTCTGCTGTTGATTACCAGGGGCTGGATTCACACCTGGGTTCACCTGTTGCTGATTGGTGGCAGCAATCGGCTGGGAGTTCCCAGTAAACGCCTGCGGCGCCATTTGTCGCAGGAGCTGCATTGAAATAAAGCACGAAATTAATATAATAAGCGTAATCAAATTGTTAAAATTAGAGATTTCTGTAACGTATTTTTGATAATACGATATTTCTAACTATTAGCTTTATTCTGAAGGCACTGATTAAAATAAAGCTTTGTAATAAGTTTTCAAGGAGGCTAAATGGATGTCATTTCAAGACTCAAATAAGAATTTTAAAAATCAGCCTCAATATAAATTAATATTTTGAATCCACTATTGTAATTGTTCTCAGGCTTTTTATTGTTTCAGCTTTATTACAGTACAGAAAGATAAATTATATGTGACTATTTGGAGACGCTATTTTGTTGACCTTGAAATTAAATGTGGATTCATATAATCGTACCTTATCTTCAAATTTGAGTCTAGAATTCACGACGCACGTTGATCAGTGACCTTGTACACAAAAGCGGTCATGCACACTAATGTTAAGTGGTCATCGGAAACAGCTGTATGGCAAAAAGCTCATTATCGTCTGTCCCATAAAATTGAAAAACGAACCTTCGAAAACGCCAGACTTGCGAATGAGCAACAATGTGAACATTTGAAAGAATTCATTTTCTTTCTCGACAATATTAAAATAGATCTTTGTGATTAAAAATTCCGTCCATTGCTTTTTGAAACGTTTCCTTATTTCAATCTTTTCAACTTGTTGTGACACTATGCTGTCTAATGTCCAGACAATTACGAGCATTCCTAAAAACTTTTACGTAAACAGGACGTAGCCCAGACTGAGTTTGCGAAAGATTTAAGATTTGATTTCATTAACTTGCAACTGCCCACTCAAAAATTCACGAGAAGGCAACGAGAGCAAATCAACTTCTCGAAAACCGAATTCCCTTTATTTTTTACATTAAAAGGACACTATAGAATTACAGAATTTTGTGACTAATTATCTGGCAATAGTTTTTGCCTCAAAATTCTTTTCGTATATTTATACTTATGTTATTTATGTATTTATACTTATGTAATGATATTTTACAAACCTCTCAAAAGTAATCAATAATTGATAGCTGTGAAGGGATGGCTGAGTGAGCAAAGCTTGTATTTCTATAAAATCTATTTACTTTAATTGAGGCTTATTAGAGATCAGCTAATAAAAGCACAAAAATGTTATTAATACCAAAGAACGTCAATAACTTTGAATCACTTTTTTTTGCTTCTATTAGCTGATCTCTAATAAGCTTCAATTAAAGAATAGATTTTATGGAGAACAATTTGCGAACAAGAACGTTAAAAATTTAATTTTTTCCGCTACTTCCTCCAGGTTCAGTAATAGACAACTGTGGGAGAGTGGGTGCAAATTTAAAAGCTCTACTTATTTCAGGCAACAGTATAAAACCAGTACTCCTCGTAAAAACGAGACAACCCAAAATAGTGCTCACTCAGTATCGCTTTACAGCAAAAATTGCATGAATGAATGTGCAAAAAAAAGCATATTTGAAGTAAGCGTAACGTCATACGGTTCCATCAAAAAATCTGGACATATAAATACCAAAGAACGCCAAGAACCTCGAATATGCCAAGATTTTTTGGGGCAACCGTATGACGGTCACCGATCACTTCAAAACTGCTTTTTGCTCATTTATTCATTCAATTGCGACGGAATTTGATTCATGCGGTCATTTTTTACTTTTAGTGCAGCAATTTTTTATTCATGTGATTAAAATTTTGGTCATGCATGTGGCTCTATATCACTCTCACTATATAAAACTGTTAACATTAATTCCAAATTTAATTCACTCCAATTGAAGCTTATTAGAGAGCAGCTAATAGAACCAGCAATAAGTTGTTTTATTTTTAGTAACATTGTTATTTATTTCAATAACAGCTTATTGCTTCATTTATTTCAATAACAACTTATTGCTGCTTATATTAGCTGCTTTCTAATAAGGTTCAATTAGAGTGAATTAAAGTTAGAATTAAAGTAAAAAGTTTTTTATAGTGAGATAAAGCCATATGTCAGAACAAAATCTTAAAGAAATGAAAAAAAATTGATGCACTAAAAGTAAAAACTGACGCCAGAAACCAAATTCAGTTAAAATTGCAATCATAGCTTAGCGAAAAGAAGATTTGAAGTGATCACGACATCATACGGTTGCACCAAAAAAATCTTAACATATAAATACCAAATAATAGCCCCAGCTATCGCTTTGTGGTTAATAAAAAAGCAATATAGATCACAATTAAATCACGTCATATGTGAAAAATTCACCCGACAAGTGCAATCGAGAAGTTCATCACACGAGAAGAACGTTATAGAAAAAAACCGCAAAAATGGTCATGCAACAATTTTGCATAATTTTTTTGGAAGTAGTTTTCTGTGCAAAAAATAACATTATTAAAAAAAACCACAATTAGACCAATAATAGACTCGCTATCGCTTCGCGGCTATCAAAAAACAATTGGCAGCTCTATTAGCTGCAAAATGTACTTCAGTCCTCTTACATTTAACATAAGATACAAAACTGAAATAAATTAAATTCCAGGATGGCAGTCCGACGCTTATACCACTCAGCTATAACGGCTTAGACACTCCTTGGCCCAAAAAATTTTGATAGCAATTAATTTTATTTCTGAATGAGAGCAATTGAAATCACGCAAAACTTGTATCAAACGTGAATAAGTCACATGAAAGCGAAAATTTTTCTCGAACAAAAGGGCAAAAAACGGTCAATTTTTGCATATAAAACGACACACACTTCACTACAATTGCTTCAAACTTCGCTCGAGAGCAATTAAAAAACTTAAAAAGCCCGTAGATTGGCAGAAATTAGTATCGACATTTGCTGTGACATCTCCATTTGCTTTAGAAGACCTTGCCTAACTTACGTATTTTCCCGAAAATCTGCCTTCAAATAACATTCCATAGTCAGATACACTCGGTTGAGCTGAACTCCTCTAATTCAATTAAGCAAAAATCGGTTTGAGAGTCAGCTAAATCATGTGTGAACAAATAAATATTCACACAAAAACACTCATTCCAATACAAACGAAAAAGACGTCCGACACACCACTCAGTCGAAAGATTGCATGCATGTCACGGTTGCAACAAAATTCGACATGAAAACAAAAAAAAAGGACAAAAACAGTCGGACAAATTCGAACGACAAGCGGGGCAATTTAATTCGGAGAGGGCCGTAGCCTGGTGAATTTTTATGAGCTCAAAAAATTCCGCCTGAGGAGGGCTTCGAACTCCGAAACTCCGGGGTACCAGCCTGAAGCAATAGCACTCGGCTTTCAATGCCTTAAAATAGCCTATCTTACAATCGCTTCCGTTTTAATAACAGAAGCGAAAGCGAAAGAATGTTCTAGAGGAAAGGCGGGAAAAACGGTCAAGCAAAAATTTTGCATAAAAAGACACTCACGTTTACAATGATTGCTTTAAACTTCGTTTCAGGGCAATTAATGATCACTCCAAATAGATAATTGATAGCCATGGGGGACACATTGAAATTTCAGTTCCATGTAGTATCTACCACTGACCTGGTTTTGATACTCCTGAAACAGGTGCGAATCAAGCTGCTGGTAGTCAAACGGAGTCTGCTGGGCTGGATGGGCCTGTCCCGCTGAGGACACATTTGCACCAACTCCATTCACCTCCTGCAACCCTACGCCAGCTGCAGTTTTATCATCTTCATTTTGATTCAAAGAAGAATTCTGGGACAAACTGCTCTCGGGTGATCCAGAAATACCAGTTGCTTCAGATGAAACTCCATTTAGACCTCCTCCATTGACCAGATGTCCGTTACTGCTCCCGGGATCGCCACCCACCTGGGCTGGAGCAAACTCATTTACCCCGAGACCAGATTTGGCCTGGTTCTGAGGAGTTGCGACTACTTCAGAGGCAAATTCGTCCGGCGTCGCAGTGCTCTCTGGTCTCGCAACAACACCTGGTTGTTCAGCGTCATGATTTTCACTTTGATGACTTCCATTAGATGTGGCGTTAGTCCCATTCGAGGCTTTTGAAAGGACATCCTGGGCCGCACCGATCTCGGAATCCATTTGCGCATTCGCTGCACTCTGATTGGTTGTTTCCTTTGATGACTCATTCGCATGGTCACCATTGGCAGAATTTTCTCCGTTGCTAGTTGCATCCTATTATAATAGAGAAAATGAAAGCTTGCGAAAACTGGTGAAAACCCCTGGGATTAATCACTAAGACTACAAGAAAAGTGCATTTCATTGCCGATCAAGCTAACCGTTTCTATCTGCATGGAACTCAACTTCTCAACGCGATTGGTTAATTGAGTTATAACTTTAATTGTCAAATTCTTCACTTCAATATCCAAAAATGTCCTCAATACACTTTCGCCTACTAGGGACGTTTCAACCAAATGATAGAAGTCTTCTTCATAACTAGTTAATTTGCTACCACTCACCTTTTTAACTTCATCCATGATTTGAACCATTTCAGACAGCGCAAACAATTATCGACAATCAAAATTTAATGAACAATAAATAAATTCAAATCAATTTCTACGTTGAAATAAAACAGGTTTTTATATAGCTGAGGGAATTTGCAAGGGTTAGCTTATTCAATGGGTTTAGTTTTTGTCAATGGATTTCGATGACTCCAAAGATTTCAGCGTATGCACATATGACTATAATATACACAATTAAGCCGGCGCGCAGGTATGTATATGTTAAATAATTTTCAGTTTAAGCGAAGTTTAATTCAAGATGGTTTGTACAACTTTTATCTACACAAACTGACGAAAAAGTGAATCAAGTTGGTGAAACTTGAATGTTCGTGTTTTTGTTTTGCTTTGCTAACCTCAATTGTAAAAATAACGCACAGTAAGTTAAAGCCAGGTACATTCATTCTTAATTAGCTTCACTTAGTTTTAATTACATTCATAGATATGAACTCAGCTCTAGAAAGCTTATTTCATTGCCAAATTTTTATTCTCAAACTTAAGCAAAAACTTTTTGCGAGAACTTGAAAGTACTTTCTGACGCAAAAGAACGTAATTGTGAAGTAGAAAAATCCACGTCAGCTAAAAACTTCACGAGCTAATTTTCATGAGAGTTTTCAGGCCGCTCTGCTGAGCTCTACTCAGGCGAGCTTTGGTTATAATTAATTAAATAACTAATTAACTAGAGGTGCTAACTTTCGAGCTCAGACAGGGCGCCACCGTTCTCAACTAACCTCTACTTTTTACTTATCATAACTATTTTATTTCTCAAGAATATAGAAAGCCTTAACGTCAAGCGTGATCAAATAAATCGCAACCACTTTCAGACGAAAACTGTAAAAATCACGCTGAGCAGATAAATAAATCTTGATCATTTAATTTTCAGACAGCTCAATTTACGATTGAATCAACTTTATTTCGTCAATCTTATATCTTTTGAAGACCAAACGAAGATAGACAAGCTATTAATCAAATTCGAGTTCTTAATATCTTAATGAAGCTTACATGAAGACGTTAGTTTCACAGTTCGTGAACTAGAGATTACAGTATTTAGACTATATCTTTTTATGCTTGAAATATAATTCAAGATAATTGAAACCTTCATCAAACGTTTTTTCATCAATAAAAAATTTTCGCTTTAGAAAAAAAGATTTGATATAACTTAACACTCCGGTCAATCTGAAATACTGATTAAAAACCGACAAATCTTTTCTTGACTAGATAACGGTCATGCGAGAAATTCATTCAGGTTAGCCTCTGGGATGACCTACAATAATCTCAAATGCTTCCAACAAAGACCAGCTGGAGTTTTATATAGAACTTTCTTGGTTCTCTCCATTGGCCGTCGTAGTTCACGATCAAAAATTTTACTGATTAAAAACAGGCAGATTTTTTGCTGGTCCGCATTCCATTTGTAAATTTTTATGACAATGCCCAAAAATTTCTAATATTGCACAACAATAGACTAAATCAATATCATATTACTTCAATAATTCTAACTTGGTTTTCTCCATTTGAGGTTGCGATAGGTGCCGTTATGTTGCCATTGTTGTTTGGAGCGGGTAATGTCATCCCCATGCCCATCAATGCAGCCGCTACATCCTGCTGACTGATCATTCCACCTCCGCTTGAGTTTCCACCCAAAGACAGTCCACCTAAACATTTTCAGGACTTAATAAAAATAGGTCATATCTGATCGAACCATCTACTTTGGCTAATTTCAAAAACAGTGCGTTTGTCATAACCTAGCTGGATAAACCCAGAACGAGCTGGTGAAAGGTTTGTCCGAGGTAATTTATGGAGTTAGATATTTTAGCCCTATAAACGGCGATAATAAATTATACAGTGCGTACAGGTAGGTATGCCTGACTAAAAAGATGCTCTTTCAACCCCTTTTTCAACTGGGGAGTACCCGAAGCAAAACGTATTAAATATTCAACCATTTCAATTCTCTGATTACTGAAAATCACAAGATTTGTTAAATACCAAAATCTTTTTGCTGTCCACTTGAGTGAATTTTGGATATTTCTCCTCAAAGTAGAATATTAAAAAATAGGACAAGTTTTCAAAATTTTCGTTCTGTTCTTCACAAAGTTTTTCTTGTTTTGTTAAAAACCAGAATTAGTAAAACAAGTTAACTGTTTTGGTAGATTGTCACAGCCTTGAGCATTGATTTGGTTTGACAGTTACAGAAGATGGGGCATTGGGGGAAAACAACCATTTTTTTTAAATTCTGCTTTTTATTCTATACTAATATGACCGGTTTGTTTCTCCAAGAATGTATTTTTGAATGACATTTCAAACAAGGAAAAAACCTTGTCCCCGGCCGTTGCGTTTTGACCAGTAAACGGTTTTCTTAGAAAATTGATAATATATGGAAAAAGTCTATGGCCCTGTTTAAAAAAGATGTCTGTGTGCCGTTCTGCGTTTTTTCCTTGACGAGTACGGTGACCCCTTTTTTTCAAAAACCCATATTTTTGAAATATCTTTCCATTGAGAGAAAATGGTCCCGACCGTTTGGCTTTAAGATAGCTGTGAAAAAACCGAATGGAAAGAGATTTTGCGTGATATTGCAAAAAGGCAAGCAATATCTACCGTATGTTAAGACTACCCAAATGTGCAGCATGAGCAAAATGTGCAAGAAAATTTTACTTAACTTTTTATATTGTCTCACACTACAGAAAAAATTAACATATTCAACTACTGCATTTAGAAAAATGCTCGAAAACTAACAAAATTTTCCCGGCAATTCTGAAACGTTTTAAAAGCATACGTTGTGTACAAACTTGCCAAATACCTTGGATTCTCAGTGAAAAAAATTCAACTCAAACTATACCAGTTAGAAAGCAAAGTTTAAGAGCTATGAGTGTTTGAATTTGGACAGGTGCTATTGTGAAAACAATGAAAAATAGGCATAGGTTATCATAAAAGTAACTTATCGACTTCACTTAGTTAAAAAAACTGGACATTCTTACTTGGGCAATTAAACCCCCCCTTCACCGTTGGATTCACTGACCGGAGCCGTACCCGTGTGAACATACCTGTTTGTCCCTGTAACAAACTGGCCACCAAGCTGTTCACATTTCCAAGTCCTGCAGCGGCGTTCCCCACGCCTGTCAAACCCAAATTGGGCTGAGTCTGATTGGCTGCACTGGTTAATGCACCCAAAAGAGCAGGGTTGAATGATGATAAAAAGCGCTGTTGGGCTGCCAACGCATTGGCATAATCTTCCAATGTACTTTGTTGCTGTGGTGTCAAATTCAGCAGAGACGGCAGCTTTCCTTGAGCTTGGGGACTTACATTATTCACAGTCCCATGGTTTACAACATTGTTGATCAAAGATTGCTGCTGACCCGTTCGTAAATTTTCGACCGAAACTTGATTATTGCTGGCGTTCACAGCCGGTGGTAAAGCTGGATTCTGATGATTTTGTTGTTCTACGTTAGCTGCAATATCACTCACAGTTTGATTAGACGAACTATTCAATGTTTGGGGCGAAAATAACGAATTCATTATCAAATTATTTGCTGCTTGTGTATTGTTCACATTTGCTGACGTCAGAGATTGCGCAATTCCCCCTGCGTTGTTACGTAACATTTCCGGGCTTTGTTGCATATTGGCCGAATTCGCGGAGAGCAGAGCCGCGGCCATAGATGGTAAATTTGCAATACTGTTTTGTGAGTTGTTGAGGCTTTGCGAATGCTCAACTCCTTCGCTCTTGGAGGACAGTGTCAAGTTAGATTGCACGTTCAGATGTTGTTGATTACTCAGTTGATCGTTGTTTGCTTGGGCAAGGTTGTTGTTTACAGGTATTGCAGAAGAGGCGCCGTTTACCTGTGACGAGGTATTCAATGATGACGTGAGGGCATTTGCAAGAATATTCGTCTAAAACAAAGTTTTTTATTAACTAGTTTTCAGGCATAAGGATATCAGGATTAAAATTTCTCACAAAATTTGCGTATGCAAAAATCACATCTAATTCTTTTTTTCTATTAGTAATGTCAGAAAATCTCATTTATCACTTCTAACGTCCAACGATATAATTGCTGAGATATTTATATCTCAAAAATAAGATAACCAACAAACGTTAGGCAAAGGCGAATCGCTCTCAAATGACCGGCGAGCGGTCGGCTTTGGTAGTCGGGTGCGAGACAAAACAAACCATCTAAAGTTGGATAAATTGCTCTAGAACGACAGGCGGGGTAATATAATTGAGGGACAGTAGCCTACATAAATTTTTCTTTATTGTTGCGGCTAGGGAGAAACTCAAACCCTCAACTTCCAGAGTTTTCGACAGATGCATTAAGCTCCCGACTAGCAGACACTCCTGCTCTCCAAGCTTAAAATCGCTTTTACATCAGCAACAAACTATTTCAGAAGGAGAGAAACTGAGAAAATAAGCAGTCAAGTGAGAAAAAATCACTTGAGAAACCAAAGAAAGTTCTAGAACAAAAGCGCAAAAAAGATTGAGCAAAAATTGTGCAAAAAGACACACGTTTACAATAATGGCTTCAAATTTCGTTCGAGAGCAATCAAATTTCGTTCGAGAGCAATTAAAAACTGCCCTCGGCAAAACAAGATTCTTTGTCACGGGCTCCGGCGAATATTATACTTAGAAACTAGTAGAGCGCTAAGGGAGCTGCCCAGCTCAGTGACTTAATGCCCTCCGGGCTTTAACTATTTATTCAATTTTTGAAGAGGAAAAGTCGAAAGCGTCAGAAGGAAAACCGATCAAGCGAAAACTTGCGTAAAAAGACCACAAGACTAATATAATTGCTACAACCTTCGTCTGAGGGCAATTAACAATAAACGCAAGTCAAAATTTTATTGGTTCAAACACTGTCAAAGCAAATTCCATACAGCAAGAAAACTTACATATTGATGTTAAAAATTAAATATTGGGAAAACAATTTAGCATGAACTGACTTAAGTTGAAGTCTGATTGAAAAAAAAATCGACAGCAATAAACAGACACCCAAACTATGTAAATAGCACAGCCACTGTAGAATGAATATAGCAACAAATCTGAGTACAATGTTGTGCTTTACTAACAAATAGACAAGTAAAATAAAAAGAAACATAGCCAGTAAATTGCCGTAAAAATAGCCGCCTTTGACCCGCTTGACGCACATTGGGATTGAACAGGAAAAAAAGAGTTAAAAATTGATAGAATTTTTTTAAGTGTCATTTTTTATTTGGTGTGCAAATTCTGCATATTCGGTAAGGTTCTGAAATTACTCTTAATTCAGCTTTTAAACAGAACGCTATTAAGCATAATACTAATGCCAGCTAGCAATGCTTTAATAAACTTTGATAACCTAATGCACTATGACTTAATGACCCGGCTTTATATGTTTATCCCGATTCTTTTGATTTTGCACTTTTGACTTTGACCAAATTCACTACATTGCGTAATTCAATGCGTAAAAGAATTTAAAATCTATTCAGTTGAAGCAGTGAAGTAAGTCAGAAGTCAAGCGTGAAAATCGTGACTTATGTAAAGCGTGATCAAAAAGTAAAGCGAATTAAAAATGAGAGCGCCTATATAATAGCCGTTGAGAGGCTGACGGTGGCTATTAACAAGGTGCATCTGCTTCCTAATGCGCCAGCAATTAAACAACAATTGAAATAAGTGAAAGAAGAATTTTCACATTATAACACCAAAATTATATCACTAAAAAGTATTCGGACGCAATTGTTATTGTGACGCTACGACCCAAAGCAGCAAATGCAAGAAACCGACGCCTAAAAATGTCAGAAAACACTAATAAAACAACACGAGAGAAAATCGTAAGATGTAAGTATCTTTAACGAATGAGTGCGCGTAATAACGAAAACAAGGTAATCGTATTTGCAATTCTCGATTGATTAAATCTCATTGACTTGAATTTGGCTGTTCTGATTTGATATTTGCAGGGCAAGAGGTTCCAATTGGAATGGAGATGAAAAGTCGTCAAACTTTAACAAATGACAGCGACGTTGACATCTCTCATATGTCGCAACAGAAAAACAGCAACATTGCAAAAGTCAATTCCATTAAAAATCTTAAAACTTCCAAAAACCACTTCTAGGCTACTAAAACCACAAAAACAAATATAACCCCATAAACAGCAAAAAAAAATCAATACATATCACTACGCAAGCAAAAACACAGGCTGCCCAATTGTGCGACGAAATCTTGAAAAAATTAACAGTGGAGAAAAGGCGGCATCGGCCTTTCATATTTCTTCAGGAGCACTCTGCTGATAAGTTTTGTGGTCCTCAATTAGAAATTATAATAGTGCACAGAGCGCAAGTCATTTTTAGAGAGAAAATCAAGTGGAGATAAAAAAAACTTAGAACATTATTGACTTGAAACCACAATCAGGTTCACGAAATTGTCAGCACGAACTCATCTGACAACCTGTTCAAGTTTAAAAAAAATAAAGTTTCAATATAGCAAGAAATTTGACTGCGATGACGAATTGAAAGCAGAGCAGATCAGTAGTTCAAATCAAAATAATTTGCATTTCAGAGACTCTATTATCGACAATTCATTGCACACAAGCAAAAAGAAACGATGATACAAGTAACCAATAATGTTATCGTTGGTTTATTTTAATTGACTTTTTTAATATCAGAGAAACTTCGGTCTCCCAATTTATAGTAAATGTCCAATTTTCAGATATCATACTCGGCCGAAATCCGCGAAAAAGTTTACTATTAGTAAAAAACAATAAATGAATTTCACAGCTGAAGAAATACAGAAATTTGCAACGCCCAAGTTGCTCATGTTTCAGAAAAAATATGCTTTTGTTACAACTTCCAGGTCAAAATAAGATCTAAACCAAGCACGATAATTTGAAAAGAAACAACAATAATTTTTAACAAAAACTTAAAACCAAGCTGAAAATACTATAATTCATTAATTTAAGCTACTCAAAAACCAATAACTTCTAGAGAGAATCGACATGAAAAATCTGAAATTTCAGAAACCTTTTTCATCCTTAAGCAAATCATACATACCGAACAAAAAATAGCACTATGAGTATTGGCAAATAACCATTTAGCCGAAAACAAAAAATTTAGCCGACAGCTTCATTCTAATTGTTCAAAAAATTGCGTCAATAAATCAGTTCGCGGGACTAGTATGTTTAGTATGCCGTCAGTTTGCGTTTCGCTCAGGAATCCAATTTCCACACCCAAAATATACAAAAAAGAGCAACTTTTTTGAACAATTTTTGTCTCAAAATCGCGTCATCGAACATGTACGAATAGGCAAAAAGTACATGTTCGACAAAAAGGAAATATATTTCACTAGCTGTAATGAACACAAAAATTACCTCGCCCATTTGTTGTGCGCTATTGAGTGGCAATAATATAATGAAAGTAATATATAACTCATGACCAAATTATACAAGATACGAACCAAGGGTAATCTTAAAGCAAACTTCTATCTGAGACAGGGAATAAATTTTATCAACGTAGCAACTCGTATATAGTCTGACAGACACAGCTGAATTTGAACTGCATGGGCGAATGTACAGATATGGTCTAGTAAATATCTCTACACAAACAGCACTTTACAATACAGTCAATGTTAAATTATCTATCAACTCAATAGTTATGTCAAAATCGACCGATTCGACCAAACACGCACAGCCTAGTAAAGCAAATACCATATAACTAACCATCAATGGTTTGCCAGAACCAATGCGAATTCGCACATAGATATCAATAGACTGTATAGTTTCAATATTAGTTATAGTTTCATTCTGCAACCAATGTCTCCCTCAGACATTTAAGTATTTATAACTAGGCTAACTAGAACTGGTTTGGCCAATTTTATGGGTCACTAAATCATCTTATTGTATATAACAAGACAAAACGGATCGGAAGTTTGGCGCTATAAATATGTGACACGAATTGTGAATGACAAAAATGGCACGACTGTTTGGTTTTGAGCACTTCTCAAAATGCGCATCCTGTAACTGAAGTAAGCATTAATCGGTCCTCAAAATGGACATTGGTGAGATCAACTGATAAGTGACAATCATTGCTGTTATAGATGTCAAAGTCATGATTCGTTATGCTTAAATTGGTGTCAGGACAATTTACCATATGCCATTATACCCAATGCCAATATACCCAATGAAATTATACCCAATGTTCTTTGATATTTTCGTTCAATAATCCGACAAATTAGCAGTCGCTATTACCCGTATGTTTTAACATACTTAATGGTCATGACCATGCCTCAGCGGCCCGTGGGACTTGATATGAAACTATCACAACCGAACATGGGATTAAATTTTGCGAACATGGGATAAAAATACGTTTAAGAGCTATTTTCTGCTAACAAGTACTCGGATTATGGAACGAAAATATCATGTGAATTGGGTATAATGGCATTGGGTATTTTGGCATTGGGTATTTAGGCATTGGGTATAATGGCATTGGGTAAATTGTCATGTAACCGCTTAAATTAGCGATCTTTGAACGCCATACGTTCAACTCATGTGAAATTCCACCTTAGAGCACCTTTTCAAGCATATTCTGATAAAGAATAAGTTCTTAAGACGCTATTTTAGCCTTAAACTTAGAAGTGTTTTTACGATGGTGGTAAAGAGTGTAAATAACACTGTCATTCATCCTAAGCGCATAATAGTAGTCAACGTGTCGTCAAAGTTAAAATGATTTAATTTTAAAACCTTCAATTTTTTCAGTGAAAATAATGTATTTTCATCGAAAAATCAAGCTGATGTTAAACAACGTTCTATACTAAAGAGCCGAAATAAGGATTCAAAAATCAAGTTAATGTTAAGTCATATATTATGAGAGGCAATTAAAACA
This sequence comes from Convolutriloba macropyga, assembly GCF_964194025.1. Lineage (NCBI taxonomy): Eukaryota > Metazoa > Xenacoelomorpha > Acoela > Convolutidae > Convolutriloba > Convolutriloba macropyga. Next base: position 71,768,351 of record NC_134471.1, read on the forward strand.
TGAATTTTAAGAATCTAGACAGGGGACTAAAACGTTACTTATTCTATATTCATTTAAACCTTTAAACTCACAGTTAACAAATAAATTAAAGAGCAGAACAATAGCAACTTTGCAACGAAATTTTCGATCCTGCTAAGACAGTTGCAAAAATATTATAACTCACCTGAAAATACACGGCGTAATAACAGAAACGAGAATAAACAATAACAACTGGTAACTTTCACGCTTGCCAAAAACGTGTGACCTCAAAGCACCCTCGAGTCAAATCACAAAACGCACAATTTAACTTCAGGCTAGCGTATATTGGAAACAAATTGAACAATTTAACTGGTGAATAAAGTTTTACATGGTATTAGAACACGGTTCAAGGAACAATCTGTTTAATAAAATGAACAGATTAAATTCAGAATCTGAAAGCTCAATTTGGCGAAAAACCAGTTGTTTCCCAAAACAGAGTTAGTTATACTTTGCGAGTATGTTCCCAATTTTGAACTTGTTAAAGAAACCCGAAATAGAAGCAAGCTTGAATTATCTCTCCACGACTTTGGGGAATAGGTTCGATACAACTCAGGGGACGCACGTAGTTAACGAGTAGTTATAATAGTTTATCAAGTTATAACTTCCCTTATTATTAGTGGCTATTTGTTATCAAGTGTATAGGAATTCGCTTACGAAAGAGACAGAACTCACTTGGTTAATACTATAAATACTAACCATACATAATTCTTATGTGAGCGCAATCATAAATCCCCCATGTTCGAAAATAGGCCTTTAAGCAGTCCAAATAATTACATTGGTTGCTATTGGCGATATATTACTTGACAATAATTATATCGAATTTCCTTGGCAACAATCTTATGAGGGCCGCAAATTTATATCACAACAGTGGACAAAATTACATAATTAGCCAGAAAATTGCAGGAATTAGACACAAATTTACAACAATTTATTTCAAAATCACTGGTCAATTTATTATCAATGCTTCCTTTAAAAAATTGTAAGACACACAGATCCTAAATTCCGCAATGAAGTCTAAAGTAGCGAGGAAATATGAAGGCAAATATAGAGAGGCAAAAATTCTGTACGATTTCGGTTTGTCGCACATCGCTCCTCTATATGGCACTGTCACTCTTATCTAACTTATTTAAGCCAGCCAAAATGAGAAATTGAACACCCCTCATATTTAGAAAATTTAGTTAAATACAAAGATTAAGAAAGAACAATTAAAAATAGTTCGAAACCTCCTTTTGCACTTTAAGAACTCACATGGAAATTTATTCAACTGATTTTACTGACGATTACTAGTTACATAGAAGGAAGTAACAGTTAGTTAATTATTGAATCGATGAAGAGAAATGTGACCTCATAAAACATGTTAATAAGTAACAAGTGACTTTGAAATGAGCTCGTAGGCATTTCGATAGCAGCCAAATAAAATTTCAACATCTACATGGTCGACATAATAGTAAGCAGACAGAACTATCACCAAAAATTATAATAAAAAATTAGCATAAAAAATAGTAAGTATAATAAACATAGCTGGCAGATAGCCGGACAGTATTTGCGATAGCCTTGTAGACCTGTAGCCTGAAAATACCAAGGAAAGAATGACATCTAAAAAATTTGTTCAAAAATCAGATTTTGGTGCAATGTCTTTAACTGATTTAGACTTGTGTAATGCGAATCTACCCTAGTAAATCTTCAATTAAAGTTAGATATATTCATTTGACTTTGACGCTTCTAAGTAAAGTAAGCAAAACTCATTTTTAGAGAAATGAAAAGTCATTTTGGGGAGTGAGGCAAGTCACGCACACCAAAAAGTAATTAAGTGAATGAGCAAAAAAGAACTTGTTCCAAAAAGTGAAAAGTGACGTCGAGCATGCATCTCAGTCGAAAAACCACCATCTGAGTCGGATATAAGGGAAAGGCCCGAATTGTCATTGGACAACTAAAAAATTCAACCTAGAAATGCGTAGGAATGAATTCTGAAAACCATTCAGAGAAAAATGAAAAAGAACAAGACAAATAATTTTAAAGAGACTACAGCGACAAAAGAATTTTTCATGAATTGAAGACTTTTTCAAGATTCTTGTTCAAACGTGACAGAAACTAAATCTGGAATTTGATTTAAAAGATCGCCGAAAAAAGTAACAGATCATCAGAAACAAAGCTACAAGAAATCCCAATAAGACCCGAAAATTTAACTCATTCAACAATTTTGCTCTATTACTCTCAAAAATTAATCAGACAGAAATCACTGTCAGATGTTTCGAACTGCTTTAAATTGTTGCCAAACACTTACATGTAGAAAGGAGAATGTGATGACCTAAAATTCTACTTCTTCAGTTAATTAGGACTGCGAAAATATGAAAATTAACTGCAAAGAATGCAGAGTGCTGGACTGAACAAAACGGCGTTCTATTGACCGATGTCAAATCATTTTAAGAAGGCTAAAAATAGACTCAAAACCGTCACTTACTTCTTTCAGGGAAGAAATAGAATGACTTACTGGATTGGACTTTTTGACTTTCATTGACATTAAGCAACACCAATTGTTAAAAAAAACGTTAAATTCTCAACTTCTCTATAACAATTGAAACAAATGACTGAACTCTTGAATACAAATTAACTTTCAGTATTCAATAAAAGAATATTCTGCCAGAAACTTGCTAGTGTTTTATTCAAATAGGGCAAGCCTTATAGGTTAGGTCACAACAAGAATAATCGGTGTTTTGACTCAGACACTATCAAAAAGGACAATTGTTGGTTCCATAGGACCAAGAACAACGATGATACAAAGCCTTGCTATTTCATCACCAAAATAATGAATTTTAAACGGTCTGCAAAAAACAGCCAAAAATTATCACCAGTCATTGCATTTTATTTCATAGGGTTGGCCCCACGACAAGAGAAAATGCTGTAACTGCATTTCAGAGCATCTTTCTACAAAAAATGTTTTAAAAAGAGTGGAACTTTACTCAACTGAATAGAGTCTCACTGTCTACCGATAGTTTTGCCAAGAGTCAGCTAATAGGAAAACGTAATTTTTTTTGCAGAAAATGGATTAACTCGCCAAAAATATATACGAAAAACCAAGCACAATTTAAAATAGAACTTATAATCCTACTAACAGTCTCTAATTTTATACTTACTTCTGTAAAAGTTTATTTATTGTTTGAAAATCATCACACATTTAGAGATAAAAATTTATGCTCAGCAAGCAAAGATAAAAATTGAACAATTAAACGAGTTATCTATTGCTGAGTACCAATCAGAGGAGCACTTCTGAAACACGAAGCGAATAATCATTTCTGAATTATTAACAAATGACTGAACTCTTGAAAACAATTATATTTTCAATTTTCGATAAAGAAATACTCTACGAGAAATTTGCTAGCGTCTTATTCCAATAGGCCAAGCCTTATAGGATATGTCAAAGCAAGAAGAATCGGTGTTTTGACACAAGAACTCACAAAAAGGACAATTGTTTCTTTCATAGGACTAAGAACAACAATGAGACAAAGCCTTACTATTTCATCACCACTATAATCAAAATTAACCGTCTGCCAAAAATGAGCCAAACATTTCAATTATAATCAGTCATTGAAGATATATATAATTTATAGGGTTGGCTCCATAGCAAGAGACGCTGCTGTCCCTAAATTTTGGAGAATCTTTCTACAAAAAATGTTTATAAATAGAGTGGAAATTTACTCTATTGAATCGAGGATCAAATTTTACCCATAGTTTTTTCAAGAGTCAGTTAATAGGACAACCTAAATCATTTTTTGCAAAAAATGGATTAGTTCTCCAGAAAATTTGGATGAGAAACCAAGCACAGTTTGAAATGGAAATTATAATCATACAAATAGACTTTAATTTTACTTCTGTAAGCTTTTATTCATTGATTGAAAACCATGACACATCTTGAGACCAAAATTTATGCTTAGCAAGCAAACAAAAAATTTGAACAATGAAACAAGTTATCTATTGCTGAGTAATAATCAGAAGAGCGCCTTTTTCGGAAACACTATGCGAATAATCATTGTACCGGCTAAGCTCATCGTTTAATTAAAGTTCACTTACAAAAATTCAACTAATTCAACACCCCTGCTCTATTGCTTTCAAAATTTAATCAAACAGAAAACAGATTTTGTACTGCTTCAAATTGTTGCCAAAAAATTACATGGAGAAAGGGGAACCTCAATATTCAAAAATGTGACTGGCCAAAAAATTTACTTCAGTTATTTAAGGACTGCAAAAATATGCCAATTAACCACAAAGAATGCAAAGTGCTGTTTCGAGCGAAAAGGTGTTCTTTTGACCGATGTCAAATCATTTTAAGAAGGCTAAAAATAGACTCAAAACCGTCACTTACTTCTTTCAGGGAAGAAATAGAATGACTTACTGGATTGGACTTTTTGACTTTCATTGACATTAAGCAACACCTCCAATTGTTAAAAAAACGTTAAATTCTCAACTTCTCTATAACAATTGAAACAAATGACTGAACTCTTGAAAACAAATTAACTTTCAGTATTCAATAAAAGAATATTCTGCCAGAAACTTGCTAGTGTTTTATTCAAATAGGGCAAGCCTTATAGGTTAGGTCACAACAAGAATAATCGGTGTTTTGACTCAGACACTATCAAAAAGGACAATTGTTGGTTCCATAGGACCAAGAACAACGATGATACAAAGCCTTGCTATTTCATCACCAAAATAATGAATTTTAAACGGTCTGCAAAAAAACAGCCAAAAATTATCACCAGTCATTGCATTTTATTTCATAGGGTTGGCCCCACGACAAGAGAAAATGCTGTAACTGCATTTCAGAGCATCTTTCTACAAAAAATGTTTTAAAAAGAGTGGAACTTTACTCAACTGAATAGAGTCTCACTGTCTACCGATAGTTTTGCCAAGAGTCAGCTAATAGGAAAACGTAATTTTTTTTGCAGAAAATGGATTAACTCGCCAAAAATATATACGAAAAACCAAGCACAATTTAAAATAGAACTTATAATCCTACTAACAGTCTCTAATTTTATACTTACTTCTGTAAAAGTTTATTTATTGTTTGAAAATCATCACACATTTAGAGATAAAAATTTATGCTCAGCAAGCAAAGACAAAAATTGAACAATTAAACGAGTTATCTATTGCTGAGTACCAATCAGAGGAGCACTTCTGAAACACGAAGCGAATAATCATTTCTGAATTATTAACAAATGACTGAACTCTTGAAAACAATTATATTTTCAATTTTCGATAAAGAAATACTCTACGAGAAATTTGCTAGCGTCTTATTCCAATAGGCCAAGCCTTATAGGATATGTCAAAGCAAGAAGAATCGGTGTTTTGACACAAGAACTCCCAAAAAGGACAATTGTTTCTTTCATAGGACTAAGAACAACAATGAGACAAAGCCTTACTATTTCATCACCACTATAATGAAAATTAACCGTCTGCCAAAAATGAGCCAAAAATTTCAATTAAAATCAGTCATTGAAGATATATATAATTTATAGGGTTGGCTCCATAGCAAGAGACGCTGCTGTCCCTAAATTTTGGAGAATCTTTCAACAAAAAATGTTTATAAATAGAGTGGAAATTTACTCTATTGAATCGAGGATCAACTTTTACCCATAGTTTTTTCAAGAGTCAGTTAATAGGACAACCTAAATCATTTTTTGCAAAAAATGGATTAGTTCTCCAGAAAATTTGGATGAGAAACCAAGCACAGTTTGAAATGGAAATTATAATCATACAAATAGACTTTAATTTTACTTCTGTAAGCTTTTATTCATTGATTGAAAACCATGACACATCTTGAGACCAAAATTTATGCTTAGCAAGCAAACAAAAAATTTGAACAATGAAACAAGTTATCTATTGCTGAGTAATAATCAGAAGAGCGCCTTTTTCTGAAACACTATGCGAATAATCATTGTACCGGCTAAGCTCATCGTTTAATTAAAGTTCACTTACAAAAATTCAACTAATTCAACACCCCTGCTCTATTGCTTTCAAAATTTAATCAAACAGAAAACAGATTTTGTACTGCTTCAAATTGTTGCCAAAAAATTACATGGAGAAAGGGGAACCTCAATATTCAAAAATGTGACTGGCCAAAAAATTTACTTCAGTTATTTAAGGACTCAAAAAATATGCCAATTAACCACAAAGAATGCAAAGTGCTGTTTCGAGCGAAAAGGTGTTCTTTTGACCGATGTCAAATCATTTTAAGAAGGCTAAAAATAGACTCAAAACCGTCACTTACTTCTTTCAGGGAAGAAATAGAATGACTTACTGGATTGGACTTTTTGACTTTCATTGACATTAAGCAACACCTCCAATTGTTAAAAAAACGTTAAATTCTCAACTTCTCTATAACAATTGAAACAAATGACTGAACTCTTGAAAACAAATTAATTTTCAGTATTCAATAAAAGAATATTCTGCCAGAAACTTCCTAGTGTTTTATTCAAATAGGGCAAGCCTTATAGGTTAGGTCACAACAAGAATAATCGGTGTTTTGACTCAGACACTATCAAAAAGGACAATTGTTGGTTCCATAGGACCAAGAACAACGATGATACAAAGCCTTGCTATTTCATCACCAAAATAATGAATTTTAAACGGTCTGCAAAAAAACGGCCAAAAATTATCACCAGTCATTGCATTTTATTTCATAGGGTTGGCCCCACGACAAGAGAAAATGCTGTAACTGCATTTCAGAGCATCTTTCTACAAAAAATGTTTTAAAAAGAGTGGAACTTTACTCAACTGAATAGAGTCTCACTGTCTACCGATAGTTTTGCCAAGAGTCAGCTAATAGGAAAACGTAATTTTTTTGCAGAAAATGGATTAACTCGCCAAAAATATATACGAAAAACCAAGCACAATTTAAAATAGAACTTATAATCCTACTAACAGTCTCTAATTTTATACTTACTTCTGTAAAAGTTTATTTATTGTTTGAAAATCATCACACATTTAGAGATAAAAATTTATGCTCAGCAAGCAAAGACAAAAATTGAACAATTAAACGAGTTATCTATTGCTGAGTACCAATCAGAGGAGCACTTCTGAAACACGAAGCGAATAATCATTTCTGAATTAGTAACAAATGACTGAACTCTTGAAAACAATTATATTTTCAATTTTCGATAAAGAAATACTCTACGAGAAATTTGCTAGCGTCTTATTCCAATAGGCCAAGCCTTATAGGATATGTCAAAGCAAGAAGAATCGGTGTTTTGACACAAGAACTCCCAAAAAGGACAATTGTTTCTTTCATAGGACTAAGAACAACAATGAGACAAAGCCTTACTATTTCATCACCACTATAATGAAAATTAACCGTCTGCCAAAAATGAGCCAAAAATTTCAATTATAATCAGTCATTGAAGATATATATAATTTATAGGGTTGGCTCCATAGCAAGAGACGCTGCTGTCCCTAAATTTTGGAGAATCTTTCTACAAAAAATGTTTATAAATAGAAAGGAAATTTACTCTATTGAATCGAGGATCAACTTTTACCCATAGTTTTTTCAAGAGTCAGTTAATAGGACAACCTAAATGATTTTTTGCAAAAAATAGATTAGTTCTCCAGAAAATTTGGATGAGAAACCAAGCACAGTTTAAAATGGAAATTATAATCATACAAATAGACTTTAATTTTACTTCTGTAAGCTTTTATTCATTGATTGAAAACCATGACACATCTTGAGACCAAAATTTATGCTTAGCAAGCAAACAAAAAATTTGAACAATAAAACAAGTTATCTATTGCTGAGTAATAATCAGAAGAGCGCCTTTTTCTGAAACACTATGCGAATAATCATTGTACCGGCTAAGCTCATCGTTTAATTAAAGTTCACTTACAAAAATTCAACTAATTCAACACCCCTGCTCTATTGCTTTCAAAATTTAATCAAACAGAAAACAGATTTTGTACTGCTTCAAATTGTTGCCAAAAAATTACATGGAGAAAGGGGAACCTCAATATTCAAAAATGTGACTGGCCAAAAAATTTACTTCAGTTATTTAAGGACTGCAAAAATATGCCAATTAACCACAAAGAATGCAAAGTGCTGTTTCGAACGAAAAGGTGTTCTTTTGACCGATGTGAAATCATTAAAAAATGGCTGAAAATTGACTCAAAAGCGCACTTACTTCTTTCAGAGAAGGAACAGATACGAATTTTACTGGAATTGTTGGCTTTCAATAACATTCGGCAACATCTCCAATTATTTAGAAATGTTAACTTATCAATTTCTCAATAAAAATCGAAACAAATGACAACTCTTGAAAACAAAATAATTTTTAATATTCGATAAAGGAACATTTTACGAAAAATTTGCAAGCGTGATATTCAAATAGGGCAAGCCTTATAAGATAAGTCAGATAAGCCTTATAACAATAATCGACGTTTTGTCTCGAAAACCACAAAAAAAGGACAATTGTTGGTTCCATAGGTCTAAGAACAACGACGAGACAAAGCCTTGCTATTTCATCACCGCTATAATGAAATTTAAAGTCTACCAAAAACTGCGCCAAAAGTTTTAAGTATCATCAGTCATTAATGATATAAATGTTGATTTATAGGGTTGCCTCTATAAGACGCTGCTTTTAATGCATTTTGGAGCATCTTTATCCAAAAAATGTTTTCGAATAGAGCAGTTGTACTTTTTTGATTAAGGTACATTTAAGAGCAATTTAGGTCAGTCAGAAAGAATATAATTCGATAAAAAATAGTCAGCGACAAATCAACCTTTCTATGTTAAGACTGAATACTGAGATTGGTAACTATATACAATTGGAATTTAACAAGTTTTATATTCAAACTTGACGTTAGGAGCTAATAGCGATATAGCACATTTACATAAATTTTTACTCTTTATTTCTTTCAAAAACCGCTACAATGGAAAATCCTCGGATCTATTCTGCTCCCCTCCCCTGTTTAATGGGCATTTAATTTCGTCTTACACAAATGCATTTATAACATAGTAACGTGAAAAGTAATAGCACCTAATTTGGAAATGGAAGTCGTAAAAACACCGCGAGGGGGGGGGGACTAGATGCAAATCCTATTACAATATTCTACGTTCGATTAAGCCAAGATTTCTCCATCGGTCAACTTGGTTGAATAAATCATGGAAGCCGCTGTTCATTTTGAAAATCAGTAATGATCACGGTTTTTTTCTTAAGTGAGTCCATAATTTTAAGAGGCCAAGTATGTCTATCCGAAAACATTCCATGTGTCAAATTAAAAATTTAGGTAAAATGTGGAGGTGCGGGGCATCGATCCCCGTACCTCTCGCATGCTAAGCGAGCGCTCTACCATCTGAGCTACACCCCCTTAATTGTCTCTGCAATTGGCAAGTTATTTATGCTCTAAATTTGTTCCGGGGGTATCCGCCTGCTCTACTTACTGAGTTAAAGGAATTGTTGTTGGTATCCAGAGCGAATGGAAGCGATCCAGAAAGTGACGCAGAAGAATTCAGCAAAGCCGCCAGATTTCCATTTGCTGCCGCGAGCGTTGCAGCCAGCAACGCCGCTTGGTTTGTCTGGCTGAATGCAGGCTGCGCGCTGTTGCTCGAGGTCACAAAATTAGCTGGTTTCTCGAGATTCGAATTCTGTGCCTCTGGAGCGACGTTGCAGTGATTTGAATGGTCCATGTCTTACTATTGTTCAAAATTCCAGCAGCTGATATCGTAGTTATAAATAGTACAAAATTAAATACGGTGTTTGAGGTTTAGTTTCGATGTGCAATGTTTACAACTATATCAAAACAAAAAGGTGATGTAAAGTTAGCCAACGCAAGTGTATTAATCAACTATTGACAATATAATACAAAGATTAGTCGATCAAACAGGGTCAATGCATTGCGATAAACTATTACACCGTTCGCGTATTCTTTCTATTCATGGCTGTAGAGCGGTGATTTTTTCGTCGTGTTTCACAGAAATGTACAGCTTTCAAATAGTCAGAAGGCAGCGGTTAAATGATGACATACATTGGAGACTCTGAAAGACGTAGCAATTGAAATAAAGCAAAAATGGGGAACCGAATTTGTACGTATAATACACTTGAGGATCTAATCATACAGGAAATGCTGCAAGGCAGAGAGAGGAAAACATGAGGCGTGCAAATGGCAACAGCACACGGCTACAAAGACACGGGAAATTAGACCGTCTATGAGCGCATATAACTCTAACCGCACATTCAAACCACAATATGAATCAGACAGATTTGAAAAGAGGGAATTTACCTCTCTCAGTGGCAACATAGGAAAAGGTAGAGCAGAGGTTCTCCTTTTGTGAAAATGTAAATGGGTAAAATCTACAACTCACAATGAAAGTAACTTGATTGCATGCAACGCTGATAGTGCAGCTCAAGTGTGGTTTAGTTAAATGATTTCACTGTTGCAGATTGGAAAATTTATGCCTTAGGTTTTCTTGTCCTAGTCTTTTAGTGAGCCGCAAATAGACTGACCAATTTCAGAGGTTACATGTAACCATTTCAATTATGGTACGCTTATGTGAAGACCCAACAAACAAATTAAACATGAAAAATAGATATTAAAAGTGAAATACATTCAATGGTAATTGTTAAGTCAGCTTGAGAGGCGGTAATGAAAAGAAAAACTACAGGAATATGTATACCAAAGGCCAATTAAAATTTTTTTGTTACAATATCACCTTGTCACCTTGCAAATCTGTTCAATGATTATTTCAAATATGATATCCTCCTTGATCGAGAGCACAAGAGCAAACTCCTGGAACTCTACAATCGGTTCTTTATATCCCGCTACAACGAATCAGACCCTTGCACTTGGCGTCTCTTGTGTGGCTGCAATAACTGTAGAGACTTGAAGAAACTCATCTTTACGAAAATAACAATAAATTTTGAACAACTCAATAACCGGGTTTTATGCGAACCCGTGGATTATTTTATCCTAAATCCTTTATTATTATTATTATTATTATTATATTGCCTAACTAAATATGAATAACCTCGCGGATGATACGGTGTTAGTGGCAACACTCAAAGAAGTCTACATAACTGGATGTGGTCAAAAAGCGGTAGGGCATGGCGAAAGAAGCCCGAACATGATACCTTCGAAGAAATATGGACTGAAATGCAAAATACTTTTAAATTGACCAACTCTCAAACAAGTCAAATATTTCAAATACGTAGGGTGTTCGATTTCATCAGACTGCAGAGATGCCGTTGAACTAAACAGCCAAAATGGAAAATCCAAAACACATTTGCTTTTTGACAAACTAAAATGAGGAACAACCTAACCAACAAAAATGTCCTAAAATGATTCATTTGGCCAATACTTTCTTACTGTTCAGGCATGGACCACAATAAAGAGCATTGAGAAGAGAATAGAGCAAAAGGAAAACAAAGAATAATGGGTTCTTTCCCATTATAGTCCCCCCACCTTAGAGGTCAGATAACCTATAGCCCCCCCCCCATCATGGCAAACATACCATAAGTGGATGGGGGGCTATAATTTAGTGGGGTGGGGGCTATAATGGGAAAGACCCGAATCATCTACCTATAACAGTTTTGTGTATCTGCTATCTGCGTAACACGAAAGAACATAAAACATTTAAGTATTCTGCAAAGGCAGAATGGGTTGGTGCTATGACTACATTCAGTTTCTCTGCTGGAGGTCTGTCTCAAAACTTGACCATACGCTAAGAAAAAACGTTAATAAACCGTTCAGCCGTCCCTCGTGAATAGTATTTAAGATAACTTGAATTTGAGGGTAGCCGTGTAGAACATATTGAAAACTGCTATCATTTACTACTGATTATCAGTTACTACTGATTTGCCATTAGGTATTGAAGTAGTAAATGAGATTCGACACCCAGAAAAAAGCCGACAGCAGGTTCCTTCTCATCTCAGATTCTGCGACAATTCTCCGAGCAAATAGAAAAATTTGAGAGACAAAGAGGAAACCCAGCCCATCACCAGTGGCGGGAACGTTATCCCCACGTGCAACTGCGGCAGCTACAATCCCTGCCAAAGATGAGTTAACTATCAGCTGATTCTTTTCCGAAAGCTTGCCATTAGATATTCCTAATGTTAATAATCACGTTGATAAACTTGCACTACGGTCCATTCTCCTATGATGCCATTAGTTATCTTTGGCAGCGCCGAAGTTATTTCTAAATCTGAAGGACCCTCTTCGCTGAGTGGTCTCCATCAATTCCCCGAATACACAAAACGTCCCAGAATGGTCAACAAAGCCAATGCGACACAAGCTCCACATGCAGCAAGAAGATTAAAGGGCATAAGTTTTCGTGTTTAGCAAACAACAAGGTCCTACACCTCCCTCCAGAATGCACTCTGTTCGCCGAAGAAGACATAAAAGTCCTCATCAGATTTGATGTCCTCACCAAATAAATAAAAGTCCTCATCAAATTTTTAAGTTTCAACGATATCAAGACTTTGGACTATCCTGAGCACTGGTATTTTTATCTGCATGAAAGTTTTAGTCAAAGTGTTAAGATCAAAAGAGCTAAGCGACGTAATGCGCCAATATTTTTCTCCTCGCATACAATGCATCTTCTGAATCAGAAAGAGACTAACCTCCGTAAGCTTACAAACAACTGGACACTTCTGCTCTCACTAAAACAAAGAGAACTTGATAAATCACTTAACGAGTCGATTGAATTGGACAAGCAATTTTTCATTGAACCTATCATGTTCTTCTCACTGTTTTAGGCTGCTGAGAACACTTGGCTTCAGTAAGTCTTTACCTTCTGTTATGTCCTATAGCGGAGTTTCTCTGTCCTCTAGCTCCGAGATCGCAAATGGTTTTAATACGCTCTTTGGTTCCGTTTTTTCTCCCAAAATTAAATACGATGTGCCAGCATCTTATGAATTTTTGCCAGAGTTGTGTATAGACAACGTAACGGTTTCAGAAACAGAGATAAGAACCCTATTATTGCGCTGCGATGATTCGAGCTCTATGGGTGCTGATAATATTCCCTCATTCGTTCTTCGTGAGTGTGCAACTATTTTATCTCCAGCAGTTCAACAACTCTTTTACTGGGTTACCAAAAATTGCACCTGGCCTTCGTTATGGAAGGTATCGTATATTACGCCCTTACATAAAACGGGACCACTGAACCTGGTTGAGAACTATCGTCCAATAAGTATTTTATGTAAACTTTCGTTGGTATTCGAACGTATTTTGTTTGATTTTATTTATCCAAAGGTGAAGTTTTTAATTTGCAAACAGCAACACGGATTCATGAAATTAAGGAGCACTGTAACTCAAATGATTGATTACTTAGATATTGTTTATAAATCTCAAGACATAAGCTCTCCTGCACTTTCAGTTTATTTTGACATCAGGAAGGCCTTTGACACTGTTCCTCATCGATTATTGCTATCTAAACTTCAAATTCTTGGCTTCTGTCCTGGTTTTTTGTTATTTTTTGAGTCTTATCTTTCTGATCGCTTACAGTGCGTCAAAGTGAATGAAACTTTCTCTTCTTTCTGTAATGTGACATCTGGTGTACCACAAGGCAGTGTCATCGGACCACTTCTTTTTCTGTTATTTATCAATGATATGCCAAAAGTAATCTCACATGGATCGTATTTTCTGTAAGCTGATGATTTGAAAATTTTCACATGCTGCGAGTCACAACTTATACAACAGGACCTTAACGCCTTACAGCAGTGGTCAGTTTCAAATGGCTTGAATTTTCATCCGTTCAAATGTAAAATTTTATCTTTCAATTTTGACCGTTCGCAAGTATTAAAACTTTTTGAGACAGAACTGGATTATATTGACTATATTGAAGACATTGACTTCACCATAACGACTAATTTGAGCTGGCAACGTCATATTGATACAAAATTAGCTAAATGCAAAAAGATTTTCTATTTCATAAAGCGAAACGTGCCTTTCACGATATCAGCAAGGAGGAAACTTTTATTGTATCAAAGCCTCGTCCTCTCCATCCTTCTTTATGGTTGTTCTGTATGGCAGCCTTCCATAACCTATATGCGCAAGCTGGAGAAATTTCAATCAAAAGTTTTCAGATGGATTAATTCTGATCGCGATTATGTTTCTAAACTTCAAAGATTTTCTTTCTTACCAGTTGGCTACCAGAAGATTGAGTCGGACATGGTTTTGCTTTGGAAAATGATCAATAAACAAGCCGAGGTAGAGAGTGAAACACAAAGTAGTTCTTTCAACACAAGGTCATCGACTCTTGGATTGTTTAGCGTGCCTAAAACGCAGAAGTTCTGCTCCGAAGATAACTTTTTTGTCAGGGCCACCAGATGTGCAAATGAACTGCTAAAGCTAAATGTTATTAAATTCGATATGCCGCTTGGCATATTTCGTACTAAATTACATATTTTCTAGTTGAAAAACTTACTCATTTTAACATTGATATCTCTTGTTCTTATTTCGTAAAATGTTTTTGTAAAAATTGTCGCTCTTAATTTCTCCTGATGCCTGGACTAAATGATCTCCTCACTCCTGTTTTGGAATTGAGTCTTTTACTACTACTACTACTACTACTGATGAAAACCTAATCCTTATCTGCAACGACTGCAGCCCAAAGCGAACTAATAACTAGAAGTCTTCAAGAGCCAAGTACCAAACATGGTCAACTGAACAACCTTCAGGAACCGATAAAAGCCCTAGCCGAAAAAGTGGAAAAGTCAAGTGAACTCATCACTCAGTACAGAATGACGTGAAAGTTATCAAGAAACCACAACCATGCAGTTAAGCAGCAGCTGTTGAAAATGCGCCGCTAGGAAAAATTCACCTTTTTCACTGTCCCCAAGGCAACCATAGGACACCGCATTCGAGGAATTTCCGAGAGTAAGGCCAAAACGGATCTTGCAAGATACCAGGAAGACCCTGTGGCAACCGACCAAATCCTTTCGCACACAAAGGAATACGAAACCTCATTCTTTAGAGCTTTGACGCGAATGCCTTTCGTGCAAAAAAACTGATGCTTGAAGTGTTACAGGGAAAGTAATCGATCTCCTGAAAGATAGTGAAGAGCAAAATAATTCGAAACGGGTTGCTTTGAGCAGAAACCAAACTAACCTTCGACTACGGTAACTCAAAATCCCGACATTTAACACCCGAAGCATCCTTGAAATCAATAGAAGACTAAAATTGTCGAACTGCATCCTTAGTGACATCTGTCTCTTTGAGACCTGGTTGACGGAAGATGTCAGGACTGCCTCCATCTTCCTGGAGAATTACAATGTGTACAAAATCGACAGGACCGCTACAGACGGAAGGAAATCAAAGCACGGAGGAATACTGATTGCCATTAGAAACCAAAGTGAACATTCATTTCAATTAGATTGCTCAAAGCCGGGCTACCTCGTGATAAAGACTCAATTAAGCGAAGGAACTCTTATCCTCTGCCTTACCTACAACGCATCCAGTCCAGCGCCTTTTAGTGGTCCGGCGACGAGTTCCTATGTCTGCTGAAAAAATTCAGGACATGAAATCTGCTCTTTTCTCTAAACATTTTCATTATAGTCACCAGTGATATCAATTTCTCACAAACAAACGGAAACGCTCTCCTCGTGCAATGAGTATCAGACACAAACTCTTGAAAAATTTGTCGAACTTAATCTGGCTCAACACGCCGAAACTCAACTGGACGTCGTGTTGTGACAAGCTTGAACTAGTAGTCACCTGTCAAGTTGATTACTCTCTCATCAAAAACTAACTGGACAATTCACAGACCATTGCCACTACATCAGCACTCTAAGCGCTAACTTCGACGGCAAAATGGACAAGTTGATAAATCACAAATACGCTTTTACAGAGCTGTTTAGAGTTTTTTGAATGATTCGATCAGAGAATAACCATTCACACCCTACTAATTTTGCAATGTAAAAAAATTGTGGAGCAAGGGTACGATCGAAATGGGAAAGAGTAGACAAGTTTGTCCCAAGAGTAAACTCAAGAAAAATCAAGAAATTGGAAGCAATGAAGCGCAAACCGAACAAGGGTTTGGCGAGACCGATGAAAACAAAAAAAAACTAGAAAACCCCCAAAGCATCCGAAGCAGACCTCGCTTAATTTGAGGCTGAAGCCTTTGAGGGAAGAACCTGCAGTTGAATTCACAAGTATCTAAAGTGTTTTCGCAAAGCCCCAGCCATCCAACCAATGGTGAGAAGCGGCTCCAAAAATTCACAAAAATCGTGCGAACTCTACAATGACTACTTCATCAGTGATTTTGGAAAAAGTCAAAAAAATCCCGTCATCTCTTGCGCCTGGAAACCTGGACCAATTAACCAGAAATCAAACCAAGTTGACAACAATTTGAAAGAACTAAACGTGAACAAATCCATGGGAAACGACAATACTGGAAATCTCAAACTTCAAACATGCCATGGAACGCTAAGTAAAAAGCACATCCTCAAAACGTGCCCAAACAAATGTACTTTTCCTGACACCTGGAAACCTGCCTAGTAGCACCAATCCTCAAAGAAGGCAACAAAGCAGACGTGAGCTGCTTTAGACTATAAGTCGAAAGTATCGAAAATGTTATCTTTTACCTCATCGACAACCAAACCAAGGATATAATATACGAAAACCGATTTAGATTCGGAAATTCAATGTCATCGACTGTCCAACTTCTTTTTATTTCTTGGTCAGATCGACGACTACTATTACAAGCCAGACAAATAACTCTATATCTGGACTTTGCCAAAGTGTTTGACACTGTTCCCCACGACTTTCTCTTAAAGAAAATCAGAAATTTCAGCATTGGAGGGAAACTTCTCCCTACAAAACGCCTATGAAGTCACAAAACAGTTCCAAAGAGGTGAGCCGCCAATAGCCAAAACCAGACTGCATACGACTGACGATAACGTCTTTGCACGAACTAAGAAACTCTACATCTGCCTTATCCGCGCCTCTCCCAGCTTTCACCAAAAAAAAACACGAAAAAAGGACTCTAACTAATATCAAAGAGTATTCTTCAAGAGGAAGTACATCGAGACAAACAAATGCACATGGAGACTCTTATGCAGATGTGGAGACTGGAGAGCTTTGAAGAGTTACGACAAACTTGGACTGCAAAAGGGGGGAAACCACCAAGGGCGTTTGCCCTGAAGTCTATTCTACAACAACTACATGAACAATGGTAGAGGACAAATTTCTGCGTGTTTCGATTTTTCACAACGAACGACACGCTCTAAAGGCGAAACAGCTTCGAAAAACTCACATCACAAATAGCAGAAGGATATAAATAAATACCAGATTAAATGCCAGGTCGAGGAATTCGTCAAAATTTATGTAAGAAATGCGCTGACAACCGCTGAAAAAAAAATATTTTTCAGCGGATTAATCTTATATAATTATCCGCTTAATGTGCTGAATTTTCAGCACCTTTCTTACATAATTTCAGCTCTTCTCAACACTTTTCTTGCACATTGTTTTGCATTATTCACCACCTTTCAGCGCATTTCCTACATAATTTCAGCACATCTCAACACTTTTCTTGCACATTGTTTTGCATTATTCACCACCTTTCAGCGCATTTCTTACATAATTTCCGCATCTCTAAGCACTTTTCTTACATAATTTGCGGGCGCACCAAAAAAATGCGGGGGGAGCTGAACAACCAGCGTCTCAACGGGTCAGGGGGGATGGTGCACCTATTGACAAACACTTTTACATAGGTGATACTCCATACCAATTTGGTTCGATTTGACTTTTCGTCACCCAATTCAAAAAATCTTTGAATATTTCTTTTACAAATCAAAAGATTGGCATCTGTTTGTACACTAAGTCTAAAAGTACGCAGGAATGAAATTTTCACAAGTGCTGAAGTTTGTAAGAAAAGTGTGGAAAATATGTAAGAAAGGTGCTGAATCAGCTGATATTAAAATTTTCAGAAGTGCTGAAAATATGTAAGAAAAGTGCTTAATCATTTGCTGATTTTATGTAAGAAATGCGCTGAAAGGTGCTGAAATATTTTTTTTCATCGGATTCACCATGTGCTGAAAATATGTAAGAAAGGTGCTTAATCAAATGCTGATTTTAGGTAAGAAAAGCGCTGAAAAATGCTGAAATATTTTTTTTCAGCGGATTCACCACCAAATTCTTAATCTTCAGCGCATTCAGCACAAATCTTACATAATTTCAGCGCATTCAGCGGATTTCTTACAAAAATATCCGCTTACAGCTGCTGACCCCTCGACCCGGGAAGGAAATATCGGATGTATTTGTTGTAACTGCCGTTTGACATAATAGGTAACTGCTTTGCTGTCTGGCCACTGCAATAACAGAACAAAACAAACTGGACTAAATGTGGGCCTTCAATATGGCTCTTATAACCAAAGGAATTATTCTAAAGCTTTTAAAACTCCTAGATGTGTTTTGAATGTGAACTTTAAATGTTTTTACCGTAGCAAAACCTCACAATAGCCCACAGACAACTACGCGATATCAAAAATTGATCAGGTTATAAATACAATGAGAGGGGGGTTATAGGGTATATGACCAATAATCTGGTGGGGGGGGTCTATAATGGAGAAGACCCCAGGTTTCTTATAATCGCAAACGAACTTGGATCTTTAAAACATATCCGACTAACGTCGGATAAATAGCTCCCAAACAACTGGCGGGGCAATTTAAGTCACAAGGGGCTGAAGCCTAGAAAAACTTTTATGGGAACAAACCATTAAGACTACTGACGCGATCGCACCGACGACCACCGGCGTTAAAGCATTATCAGACTTAAGCATTATCAGACACGTTCTGAATAAGAGCACCTTAGGTCACCAAAAATTCAAGCGTGAAGTCACTCAAGAAAGGAAAATTTTCTTGATCAAAACAGTCCAACAAAAATTTGCATAAATGGCACAAAATACCTCATATTCACAATAATACCTCAAAACTTCTAAAGCAATTAAACAGTTTGTTCTTCTGAAGTGTCCAAGTAAACTGCACATTGTTGTTGTGGCTTCCTGGGGTTTGACACCAGAGGGATTTCTCCAATAACTTCTGATTAGAACGATGTCCAAATGTTGCGACAGTCACAGCAGTCGCAACATAGTTGCCATGTGCAAGGGTTGGAATCAGAGAATCTGTAATCGACAAAATTCCACATCAGGTTGACTTTTCGCGACTTTAGACCGACAGGGTTGGCAAACTGAATTTTTTCGTTTATTCTGTTAATGACTCTGCATGTCCGTTTCTGAGCCTCTGAGTCTTTTCTTTCTTGCATTTGTTTGAAAGACATCGTGGACCTACCAGATTCAGGGTTGCAAGTGAGAATTATGACGTTATGTTCTCCTTCAACAAGTAGTTTGGACATGAGCAGAATGTCGTTGCACTGCATGAAGAGCGGAAGTGCTTGTACGTTGAGGAGACGTAGCTGTTGGAGCTAGCTTCGATTGGAATAATAGAAGTACCAGTTCGAGGCACGTTTTTAAGAGCTCTCTAGGTCTCTGGTTGAACCACAGCTCAACCGTATGCAGTCCATTCCGTAGAGCAGTTTTGGCAGAAGAATGGATTTATATAGTCCGAGTTTGACAGACACATTGATTTTTGGCGGAATGTTTCTTCGAAGCAGGTAAAGAGCCCTGTTGGCTTTCTTCAGTCTTTCGGAGATGTGTACAGACCAGGTCATGTATTTAGTTACAAAAATACCAAGATTTTTGATGGAGTCAGCGCTGTGCAGTTGACTTATGCCTAAAATCAGATCTCGTGAGTGGTGGTGGATTTTCAGTGCAGCGCATTTTTCAATTGCCAAATCCATTTTGTTGGTCTTCACCCAGTGCTGAATGCTGTTCAGGTCTTCTTGAATTTGCCAGTCGGCTTTCCCTGTGAAGATTATCTTTAGGTTGTCTGCAAAGATGAATGGTTCGCTGAATTTCAACAAGTCAGGTAGGTTGTTGATGAAGATGCAAAATAATAGGAGCCCGAGCAGGGAGCCCTGTTGGACACCGCTTTTAACTTCGAGAGTTGCAGAGGAACAATTATTCATTCGAACAGACTGTTCCCTTCCAAACAGGTAATCATGAAGGATTTCGAGGAAGCAACCACCGACTCCAGTTGAAGCACAATGCTCTAGTAGTAGACGGTGCGGTACGCGGTCAAACGCCTTTGAGAAGTCGGAGTAAAAAGCGATTACATTGTCATCCTTGTTGCACTCCAGTGACTGATGCACTCTTTGAAGAAATTTTATCATGTTGGTGCTTAATATCGACAGTTTGCGCAGAAAACCGTGCTGATGATCACTCATGAATTGCACAAAATGAGTGTAGAGAGGCTCATACATGAATTTCTCAAAGCATCTGCTGTCTATGTTAAGGAGGGATATTCCGCGATAGCTGTTCATCAGTTTCCTCTTGCTTTTTTGTAGATGGGACTAACTGCGGCCACTTTCCACTTCTTGGGCAATCTTTTTAGTCTTTTGATGTTATTGAAAACTTTGTGGAGTGTTGAACTCATCTGCACGGACTTTCGCTGGTACAAAATTGTTGGGATGCCATTGGGGCCTCTATATCTAGTTCTAGTAGGATGGACTTGATATTGGCTTTCGGGATAGTGAAATTTGACAGCGTTGGACTCTCTTCTTTAATATCTTCAATTCTGAAGGGTTCTTTGGCGGAGTTGGAGAAATGATTAAAAAGAGAGGCCTGGTTTTGGGCTGTATTTGCAGTTCTGCCCTCGTACTCCATTTCGGATGGAAAGTTTGAGTCCTTTGTCAGCCTTTTCAGATGTTCAAAGATCAGTCAGGTTGTTCGTGATCCTAGCAAACGATTCTGATATTTTTTACGATCTTTTTCGATCAGTTCAGATACCAAGTTTTGGAGTTTAGCTACGAACGCTTTTCGATAGCATGTAGGTCTCAAGACAAGCCTCTTTTTTGGGTCTCTAATTTTCGTAACATATGCGACGTGCACATCCCAGTATTTTAAACTTTCCGCCATTAGCTGTACTGGTAACTACATTAAGATTTGTAGTCCGGCCTTCATCTTTTTTCCTGATTGCATGTCCAGAAACGTCTTGTTTTGATCTTTATACATCTGTACATTACACACAAAATAATAGTTTTCTTCAAAAGAATTTGAGGAGCATTGCTCATGCTTTTGGTGTCTTTAAATTATATTGTTATTGCTGAGAATTTGCGGCATCTGCTGCAGGTTAATTGTTTTCAGGATGTCAGTATGAAAATATTTTCAATTATCTCTTCTCGTAGCGCAATCACGAAATCAGTTGCCGAGTACAGTTATTTAGCACCAACAAATCTTCGCAATTCCCTTGATTGACCTGCTTTTCAATGTTCGGTCACTGGTCAAGTCGACAGGTCAGGTCTCCGCACAATTTATGCTTCGAAAGGTCTTTAACAGAAATTTTCCTACTTTTTCATTACACCTCTTTGCTGGGTTCAACAGTTCATTGTTCCTTCCAGCTCCGGTTGCAGCATCAGATTAGAGAATTCGTTATTTGCTATGCTAATGTAGTTGTTGTTGTTAGGGCTTTTCGGCATCAAGCCGAGGGGATTACTCCCAGAGTCCTTTGGTCTCGATTCCACTATCTTCTGCAATCCGGGCAATCACAACATATAGTCCATGTTGTTGTTGTTGTTGTTGTGACTTTTTGGCATCAAGCCGAGGAGATTGCTCCCATAGAAGTTTTGCTCTCGATTCCACTATTTTCTGCAGTCGAAGCAATCACAGAAAATGGTCCATGTACAAACTACTCTTTCGTTGAAGTTCAAAATCAGACGGTCCCACATGAATGAGAGAATACGTCTTTTGAGTCCCAAAGGCTGGGAAAAGTCTATCTCTTCAGGCAGATTGTTGGCAACTTTGGCATTTCGAAAGTAAAAGTTCTCTCTGAATTTCTCGGTTCTCAGTTTTGGAATTTTGAATAATCTGCTTTTAACTCTAACACCATATTGGTGTTCATAGGTTTCTATCAATGGAAGTGCGTTTTCTTTATCATGGTACGGTTTAGACACTAGAAGTAAATCATTGAGTTGCAAAAACATAGGAAGCGGAAGTAACCTTAGGGATACCACGTTTTAAAAGTACGACGCATTCCTATAGCCCGTTATCCACTTCAACGCACGTTTTTGAAAGCATTCCATTAGTCTCATACTTCCACGCAATGGGTGCCAAGTGCTTGAAGCAAAAGTAATCAAGGGTAGATTTAGGGATTTGAAAGCACAAATTTTCACTCTCGTTTCCATATTCTTCGATAAATTTCTCTTCAGAAAACCAAAAGTTCGATTAGCTTTCGCAAGCCTAGACTCGAAGTGCGTTGCCGCTTTCAGGGTACCTGTAAGCTGCACTCCCAAGTCAGTCACCTTTGTGGATTGCTCTAATGTAGTGTTATTAATCGTAAGGCTGAGGGACTGTCCCTTAAATTCTATATAACAACATTTTTCAGCAGCAAGTGACATTCTGTTCCTGGATACCCAAAGTGAGATTCTGTCAACTTCTTTT
This sequence comes from Convolutriloba macropyga, assembly GCF_964194025.1. Lineage (NCBI taxonomy): Eukaryota > Metazoa > Xenacoelomorpha > Acoela > Convolutidae > Convolutriloba > Convolutriloba macropyga. The sequence continues at coordinate 71,790,838 of NC_134471.1, forward strand.
TGAATTTTTTGGTTACTTTTGTCAATAAACAAGAACTTTGCGTCATCTGCATACAGATATGGGGTGCTGGATATCAAGGAAGTTGGTACATCATTTATGAAGATGCAGAAGAATAAGGGGCCCAAAATGGACCCCTGCGGAACACCACTTGATACTTGTAGCAGGTTTGACCTGACACAATCACATCTTACGAACTGTTTACGGTTAAATAAGTAGACCGTGAGAAATCCTTTTATGGATGGGCGACACAGCACCAACTTTCCAGCAGCTCGGGATTTTTTCTAATCTTTTGATGTTCCTAAAGATTGCGCTCAAGTGTAGACTGAGCGGTTCAGCCAGTGGCTTCAAGAAACAGGCGGGAATGTTATCTGGACCTCGAGTTTTTGAGACATCAAGGTTTGTTTAGATTGCTCTTATTGTGTTTGAGCTGACATCAAAATTCATTAGGTTTGCGTCCGGAAGTTCATTGGCTACCGTGTCTTCGGTCTTCTCAGAAAATACAGACTGAAAATACCTATTTAGCAGGTCTGATTGTTGAGTGGAATCGGCAGTCTTTTCCTCTAGAGAAAGTATTTTTGGTAGAGTTACTGTTTTTCTAAGGCTCTTTAAGTGCTTGAAGATCACTCTTGTATCACGAGTGGTCACAAGCTTCTGTTGATACTGACACCTATCTTCTTCTGCAAGTTCCAGTAACATATTTTCTAATCTCAAAACATTTTCCGATAGCACTAAACTGTTTGGTTTCTTGCATTGGTCTCGCCGAGTAGTGCTCAGGATCTTCATATTATGAGACGTCTCCCTAGAAAACCAGGGAGGCACAAGCTGTCTATGTTGAGTACGTTTGGGACAATGTTTCTATATTAAGGATTTAATGTAATCATAAAACTCCTCAACCATGCAATTGATGTTAGTGAGGCATGTAGCCTCGCAAGGGAACAAGTTCATTTCTCGCCGCATCGCATCATAATCGGCGTTGAAAAAGCTGAAATAATTGGAGACAGGGGTTTTGCGTTCTTCTCTGTGTTCTTTAATCGATATTAATATCGTTTCGTGATCTAAAACGTCAAACAGTTGTCTGAAGACAAAATCAATCCTGGCAGTCGTGTTTCCCACTTTCCGTTCAAACACAAGATCTAGTTTGTTTTTTCCACAAGTACTAAAGTCCACTATTTGGTGAAAGTTATGTCTTTCAAACATTTCAATCACCGATTGCTCGTAATCATCTGCACTGTGATTTAGGCTCCAGTTGACCTTTGGTAGGTTGAAGTCTCCGCAAATCAAACATGCGTATTGCTTGAATTCTTCAATAACTCTGAGTACCTGTTCAACGTCAGCTAAAGTGTATCCGTAAGTGCTACCTAGTGGAGGATTGTAGTTGACACATACAAGACATTTCTTCAGCTGTATGTCAACGATAGTGAGAAAACGTCCATCCGGGAGATCGTCACAGATTCGTTTTGCACTGATGATGCTCTGGATAGCTACCAAAACACCTCCAAGTTTGTTGACAGCTCTTTCACATCTGAGTAAGATATACCCAGGAAGCATAAGTTCTGAGTCTTCCATGTCTTCATTCCACCAAGTTTTCGTAACGATGACAATGGGGTATCTACAGGTCATCACAGCATTTGCAAACTTAGTTCGTCTGTCAAAATTCAAAAGACTACGAGCATTTACTAACATCAGATTCAAATTTTCTAGTCAATCGGATGGTTCTTCCAAATCGAATTTCGTACCGTTGTGAAGCAGTTCAAAGTTTCTAATTTTGAGTTCGGTTACAGGTGTTCCCTTCTCTATCATCTCACGTCTCTCCTTAAGACACAAATTTTCTTTTTCGGATTCTGCCGTAGTTAGTGATGGAAGTACAAAAAAACTTCGGTCAGAAAGTAGTTTCCATTTTTCTCTAGCTTTTGATAAAAACCTCCGTGTGTCCCAACAGTTGGGAACAGTTACTAGAACGCTTCTTGGCTTCGAGTGTTCTTTATCAAACCTTCCAAGTCTTCTCACGTTTTCAACCGTCGTGTTGACTTCAATTGCATCAAATATATCTTTTATGTTCTCATTAAGTGAAATCAAGTTCTCATCTTTTGTCTTTTCCAAGTCTTCTGGAATTACTTGAATTCTGAAGGTTTTCAAGATATAGTGATGTACTTCCTTCTGTTCGTCAGACGTTTTCTGCACATTCACAACTTTCTTAACTATCTTCTCTTCAAGGATTTTCACCATGGATTTATCAGTATTCGCATCGCTGCCTGCAAGAGCAGCTTCGATTTTCTGATTGATCTGTTTGATTAGGGAATTATCCATCTTTTACAGGCTCTCGTTGAGCTTGTCGTCAATTTTTCCTTCCACGTTCACTTTTGTGCAGTTCTGGATGATTTGCTCTTTCTTCCCTTTATTCGAGCATTCGTTACACAGGAGTAAAACATTCGTCATCAGACTTGAGAGCACCTTATGGCGTCCTCTTCCAATCCAGCACATTCCATGTGCATCTTCAATCCACAAGAGATAAAGTTGTATACAGCTTCTCCTATTTTGATTTGACTTTTACATGCTTTGCATTTCCCTTCGGAGTTGCGAGACATTTTGCGAGACAATACTTCAGCCTATAAACTCAGCACGTGATAATAAGGCCCAGGTACTCAAACCGATCCGAAGTAGCATAGCAAAAGATGTGTTTTCAAGCTATATCAAATGATAAACTGAGAACCAAGAGTTAATTGCTCTTAGTGATTTTTTGGTCGCGAAGTGATTTTTCCCGACGAGCTTTTGATAGTCTTTTTTTTTCTGGGCAAAGCGATTCAATTCACCGTTGACTCTCTTCACAGCTGCCAACGTTCGAAGTTCGTACAGAGGTTTCTGATGCAACTGAAGATACTCTGTCAGGATTTCAGGATCGTTAGATTTTTGCTTCGGCAGAATTTCACGTTTGCTACTTGGAAGACTTGGGTTCTCAAGGCTTTGATATGATCCCAAATATCTAGAGCATCTTCACGGGTGCAATGGACGACCCCTTGTATCTGATTGCCAAACGACAATAAGATCTTCCTCAATCTTTCTGGTGATACCTGAGGGAAGTTGTTACTTCTATGTTGAGTCAACGAGTTATTGAATGTATCGTGCCAGATAATAATGTCCGTACGACGTCGCAGAGATCTCCGGGGAATGAACTGAACAGTTTTCCATTTGTTGTTCTTTTTCTGATTGAAGCACAAACCGGGTATGGCAAGGATGTGACGATTTAGTCTTATTTGGATGAACCAAGGTAAAGATCGAATCGCATGCAACAATGAACTTGCACCAAGGATGAACATTTAGGGGATAACCACGGCTATCCCAGAACACTCTATCTATTTAATTTACACATGTACATAACACTCTTTTTGAAAGTCAACACCAGGCGGTCACACATAAAAACAACTTGTCTTGAATCCCGAAGGCTAAAAAAAACTATTTCTTCAGTCAGACTGTTGGCAAAGTAGGAAGTGGGATTGGAAAAAATGTCACGCTAAAATCGCTATCCCACTACCGTTGTCGGCGTCCCTTTTGGCATCAGAATTGACTTGCAGATGAAGACCTCATTGAGATAAACTTGCTGAATAGCAGTGCAAGAGCTACTTTCGTTCGAGACTAAGTTTATACGATCGAGAAGCAACCATCTTTTCCATCTAAGATTTTGATTTTATTTGATTCATATATTGCGTGCCATGGATGGCATAGCTCCTCCCATGTAAGAATAAACGAATGAAACATGTATTTTTTTCACGTAATTAGCAAATGAGGTTTTGATAGTTCTGACTCTAAATTGCCTCATGTTATTGATATCTTTATTTGGCTTGTTTTTATTATGACCTGGCCAATTGATTAATCTCTTTCAGAATAGAACAGGAGCTATTCTCACGGAATTTTAAATATTTCAGAGTGAAACCTTAGCTTTTAAGTGGGAAGGAACTGATAAAACTAGATGCTCTTTTTCTGATGCCAATCTAACTAGCTGACTTTTGTCTTCAGCCAACAGGTTCTGCTGCATTGCATCCTCTTAAATCTAGTTTTGCATTCGTAATGAGTGATCCTTTTTTTCATGACACAGACATTTGAAGAAAGGCATCTTGCACACCCAATTACAGAGCAAGTGCCATTACATAGAGAATTTAATAGTAAAAATGATGCACCTGCATCTGTCGGTGCATGTAAAAAGCGCCCACTGAGTGAGGGGCACATATGAAAAAGATTCCAAGTTTGAATTATTTTTCTCTGCAACAAAGAGAAAGGTCTGTTTGTTAGTAGATGTCAATTAGGCGTTCCGCAACAAAACTTTTGCAAAATCCCAAAAACTTTGAAGCAGAGTTTTTAAACAATTACGAATCTCGACATCAGTTTTTCAGAAAATTTCAGAGAGTTTTGATTTCGGCTTGTTATCTACTATCGATTGGCTCATTGGCACATTTGCTAGGTTTAAAAAACTTTATGACTGGACGAATCGAAAAACAATCTTACGCTAAAATCTCTATCGCACTAACATTGTCTGGATTCCTTTTTGCTTTAGGATCGACTTTTAGATGATAACCTCAGTGATAGATAATCGAGAAGTTGTCATCGTTTGATTCTATGTAAATGCTTTTGAGAAGGTGCCATTTAATCCCGTGTTGAGAAATTCTTCGGATTTAAACTTAAGAAATCGTCGGTTTTCGTCGCTTTTACTTCGCCAAAACCGATCAAAGCCCTTACGTTTTTTTCGTCGTTTTGATCGGTTTTCGTCGGTATTTTAACGTAAGAATCGTCGGTTTTTGCCATTCTAAAAATCTCACAAACCAGGAAGTCACTGCCAGGATTCGAACCTTGGACCCCTTTATTACTAGCCACTTTCTCCTCCACTGCACCACTTTTCACTTAGTTTTATCTATTTCTTTTGTATTTAAAGCAAATTGAGACTGACAATACCGACAAAAAACTACGCTAATCGACACTTCTTACATCAAATACCGACAATACCGACGAAAACGTGGATAATCGACACTTCCTACATAAAAAACCGATGAAATCGACAAAAGTCGACCAAAAACTACACTTCTTGCTTCGATTTCGTCGCAATTTCTCAACCCGGGATTTATCGGAGATTTTGTTTCTATTTGCTTCATGGTGCTTGCTAAAGACGGCTCCGCTCCATCATTGTATGACCAAAGGAGTGACACAAATAGTTGTTTGAATTTCCAACTTACGTTCTCATATTCTAATTTTTATTGCATGCATGATTTAGATATACATTTGTAGCCTATTTTGAACATGACCTGGCTAATGAATTGATTGAACTTCTACGATACAGAACAAGAGATATTTTTCAACAAATTTTGTTTATGTCAGTGTTAAACCGCAGCTTTAAGTGGTAAGAAAAAGAGACAATTCGAAGCTCTTTGTCTGATTTCAAACCAGTGACTTGAACATTTTGTTCACCCAGCAAGCAGAGTACAATTCTTCTGCTGTATTCCATCCTCTAAAAAGCAGTTTTGAGAGTTGTGAGTGAACATTCATAGTGAGTGATTCTATCTTCTATGACATAAACATTCAAGAGGATTCCATTGACTTAAAAGCCAAAGCGCGATGGCAGCAAAAAATGATGTTCTCCGTGTGTGTCCAACTGGAAGACGATATGCACACCCGGTTGCAAAGCAAGTGCCATTAAAAAGGGAATCATTATGAAAAAATGTAGCACATGCTTCTGGGATGCATGTAGAATGCATCCAGAAAGCTATAGCCACAAATGAAAGGAACCAAAATTTAATATCACTTTTCTCTGAGTCTATGAGAAAGCTTTGACTGTTAATAATTGTCAGTTAAGCGTTTTGCAGCGATATTTTTGCAACTTCTCAAAGTTTTTCAAGCAAATTTTGTTCAAAAAATTACGACAATCTTCAGAAAACATCATAAATTTTTGATTTCGCCAAGATATAAAATTTAAATGATCACATTGGCATATTCGCTAGATATAGAAAACACTTATTATGCCAGGAATGATCTGAAAAAAATTTGACGCGACAACATTTTTTGCGCTAACTTTGTTCGCGTTCCTTTTGGAATTAGAAATCACTTGGAGATGAAGACCTCATTGACAGAGTAGAATTGGAAGAAATATCATTGTTCGATTGTAAGTTAATTCGGTCGAGAAATTGCCAACTTTTCTATACAAGAAATTGAGTCCATTTGCTTTAGAGTGCGTGCGATAAACGGCACCGCTCCTCTCAAGCGATAGCGAACGAGCGAAACAAGTGTTTTTTCTAATTTCCAAAGTGCGTTTTTAATAATGCTAACTTTGAATTGCCTCACGTTAATAAAAATTTTTGTGGCTTGTTATTACTATGACCTGTTCAATGTATAAAAATTTAGCAATTTAGAACACAAAATTTTATCACGAAGTTCCAATTATTTCATTGTGAAACCTTAGCCTATAAGTGGGAAGGAAATGAGAGAATTCGAAGCTCGTTTTCTGATGCTAATCCATCGACCTCAGTTTTGTCTTCAGCCAACAATTTCTTCTGCATTCCATTCTCTTAAATCTAGTTTTGCGTTTATTTGCGTGAACCTATCTTTTATGACATAGACATTTTGGAGCCCTCTATTGACGTACAAACCAAAACGCGGTTGAAGCAAAAAAAAATTGATATTCTTCGTTTGTATCCACCCAGAAGACGATATGCACACCTAGTTGCAGAGCAAGTGCCATTACAAAATCGTTATTAAAAAAATGTGCACGTGGGTCTGGAATGCATGTAGAATGCAACCAGTAACCTAGGGGCACAAATGAAAGGATCCAAAAATTAAAATTATTTTTCTCTGAGTCAAAGAAAAATTTGACTGTTAATAATTGTCAGTTAAGCGTTTTGCAACAATTTTTTTTACAAATTCCCAAGATTTTTAACCAGATTTTGTATTAGAAAATTACAACAATCTTTACATCATTTCTGCAAAAAAATAGATTTTTGATTTCGTCTGGTTATATGATATCAATTATCACATGCATCTTCGCTAGATATAAAAAACACTTCTTATGACTAGACTGATTAGAAGAAAATCTGTCGCCAAGATCTCTATCGCGCTAAAAATGTCCGAGTTCATTTTGACATTAGAATTGACCTGATCGACTTTCTCCATTTGCATTCACTAGGAAGACGATATGCACACCTAGTTGCAGAGCAAGTGCCATTACATAGAGAACCATTATGAAAAAATTTGGCACGTGCCTGTGGGATGCATGTAAAATGCTAGGGACACAAGCAAAACGATCCAAGACATAAAATTACTTTTCTTTGAGTCTAAAGGTTTTGACTGTCAAAATTTGTCAGTTAAGCATTTTGCAGCGATATTTTTGCAACTTCCCAGAAATTTTTCAGCAGATTTTGTACTAAAAAATTTCGACAATCTTGACATCAGTTTTTCAAAAAAAAACTCATAGAAATTTGATTTCGCCGGATTATAAAATATCAATTATCAAATTGGTACATTCGCTAGATATAAAAAACACTGATTATGACTGGAATGATTAGAAGAAAATCTGACGCTAAAATCTCTATCACGCTAACTTTGTCCGCGTTTCTTTTGGCATTAGAATTGACTCGCAGATAAAAACCTGAGTGACAGATAAACCTGCTGAGTAGAATTGCAAGAGTTGTCTATGTTCGTTTGTAAGTTAATACGTTCGAGAATTTGCCAACTTTTCTATGCAAGAATTTGATTCTGTTTGCTTCATAGTGTGTGTGCGAGAAACTGCACAGCTCCTCCACTGTGAGAACGAACAAGCAAAACAAATGTTTTTTCAATTTCCAAAATGCGTTTTTGATAGTTCTAACTTTAAATTGCCTCACGTTACTGAAATTTTTCTGTGGCGTGTTTTTATTATAACCGGGACAAGGGATAAAAATTTTGCATTATAGAACGCGAAATATTCTCAAGGATTTTCTGTTATGTTGGAGTGAAACCTTAGCCTTTAAGTGGGAAGGAAGTGCGACAATTAAAAGTTCTTTTTCTGACGCAAATTCAACGACCTGACCTTTGTCTTCAGCCATCAAGTTCCTTTGCATTTCGTTCTCTTAAATCTAGTTTTGTGTTTGTAATGAGTAATCTTATCCTTTATGACATAGACATTTGAGAGGACTCTAACTGACGTACAAATCAAAACGCGATGGCAACAATAGGATTTTAATTTTCTCCTTTTGTGTCCACCAGGAAGGCGTTATGCACAGCTAGTTATAGAACAAGTGCCAAGAGAAAGATCTGATTGTTAGTAGTCGTCAGTTAAGCGTTTTGCAGGAAATTTTTTGCAACTTTCCCAAGATTCTGAAGCAGAACTTTAAACAGTTAGGGCAACCTCGATGACACTTCTACATTTTTTTGTAGAATTCCAATATCGCCTGGTTGTATACTATCAATTGGCACATTGGCACTAAAAGAACAAGAGACACAAAAGGCTTGAAACTCAAGTAAAAAAAAGGAAAAACAAAATGTCAATCGAGAGAGCCAAGGAGACAGTTTATTAAAAAGACTGCGAAGCGAGACCAACGATAAGTCCAATATCAAAAGCAAACTTTTTTTAGGACTAAAACTCAATGTTTCTGTTTGAAGACAAAAAGGCAAAACAATAAAAGACAAAAAGACAAAACAACATAAAAACTTAAATGAACTTATTAACTTGTACTAAATTTGAAAAAAACTGGGAACTCTTTTTAATGGAACTAAGTAGGAAACAAAACATGGAGGGCAAAATTTAGAGTATTCTTAACTTCTTTTAAAAACATCAAATAACTTCAGGCTCATGAAAACAATCAGCTATGAAATGAATTTGTTTAATAGGCTCAGTTGTAATGTCATCGCAAAACTATGAATACTATCATCATTCATCATATGTCTTACAACTAATAGCAGAAGAACAAATATTGTCAACAGTAAAAAACTATCGAAAATTTATATAGAGTCTAATTCGTTGAAATCATAAGCTAATAGCTATACAAAATAATACAAAAGTACAATTTAGTTTTTTTTGGAACGGCAGTAGGACTGTTCTTGTTGAAGGCAGATTGCTAATGTGACAAGACAGCCAAAAGGTCTCATGCATGCACAAATATTCCAAAATTAGAACTTTGTTACAAGCTCGAAGTTACGCTAAAATTATTTAAGTTTTCAATTTTATTCCACCAGAAAAGTATCGATCTCTCAGTTAAGAAGTTTACAGGAAGAAAGATCAAAACAAATTGCAAATTGAAAATTTCAAAGTGTTTTTTTTAAAATAAATTTATTAAAATGCATGAAAACCAAATTTATGGATAATGAGATATAGATACTTTTCTAGTAAAATAAATTTGAAAACTTTGGAAAATACAATCTTCTAGACAGTTCAAAAAACTTCAGCTCAAAACAAACTTAATACAAAACTAGCCGTGCTGCTTGTCCCTAAAATACAGTTCAGTGTTTCAACTGTTAGCTATCTATATAGTTTGACAAAAAAGTCACTATATACTAAGAACAAATGTTGAATTTTTGTGAAAAGTCGTTAAATTAGAAAAAAACCGGCGCATATTTCACTCCAGAACACTCTCAGAGGACTTTGAAGTTAAATTAGCTGCGTTTGAACTTGTCGGAGATGATTATTTTAGTGCTTTTTAGGTTTTGTAAGTCCGGAAAATTTAAACAATATTATCTGTAATTTGCGTATTAATTGTAACTCTAACAGGAAGAAGCGTAATTTGTGCATTTCTGATAAAATTGAATCCTGAGAAAAATTCAAAACTTTGGTCACTCTGTGGAAGAAACGAAATTGAAAAAGTTCCTATTCTGCGCATTACGCTGGACGGGTGTTCTAAAATTACGACTCATAACTCTTTACAATGAAACTCATCAATCTGCCAAAATTGACTGAATAAAATACCAAGAACAAAAAAATCTATTCAGTGGAAATTAAATCGATGGAATGTTTAATAACTTTCTGCTCTCAAGCATAAAACACAATTAATTATTTTCAACAAGAAATGTCTCAAAAAGCAAATTTTGCTGGGGCACACATTTTTGGTTTATTTCTTTCAAACGTTTTGACTACGTCCTCCTGAAAGTTAAAACCATGTATCACAGACTGAATCCTTTCCCATAGTTGTTTGATTTTTGAAGAAGAAATTGAATTGTATCGCAGCAAATTTATTCTTGTTAATTGGGCTGATTTTGAAAAAATCAACTTCCAGTTATGAGCCAAATGTCATGAGATCTGAGGTATCATATATCACAGTTAACAAAAATAATATATTAGGAGACAATATTTATAAAATTTCTGAGGAAAAAAACTTTTTTAAGGTGATTTTTGTCATACAGTTCTTCTTTTTTCAAAGATCACCAAATTCTGTTATAATTTTTATAATATGATCTTCGTGCAGACTTCTCTTTCCATTAACACTCGTTTTGAAAAGCAATCTCATAAAAACAGCAGCATATGCTTTTTTTTCATTTTGTAGCAGGTATAACACAATTTTCTCCAGAAAGAAATCTGAACGGCAAAATTTCTCTATATAAGATTTTTCGAATCTCTTCACAGTTGCTTTTTAATTACGAATGAAATTTTACGTACATAGGATTATTCATTTGTTAAAGAAATGCCTCGTTTTTCTGAAACCCAGGCTGGCCTTTTTTCCTCCTCTGCATTTACGTCTAACGCTCAGTTACTACCTTTTGTGTTGTTTTTAGCGCCAACCCCATTTGCTGCTTAGTTACAACCCCATTTGCTGCTAATCAGGGAAAATTTTTCAACAAGAAGTTTCTTTATTGTTGTTCAACAGGCTATTTAATACACAATTCAGCATGACAGCAATTTCTAAGTGGTCTGATCTATACGTTAGTTTTCCCAAAAAATTATACTTATCCAAATTACAGTTTGTTTTTCAAAATGAGTCAGTTATGGTTAACAGACTTTATCTACGTTTGTGAAAATGATAAAATTTTTTAATCACTTTTTTACTTCTATAAATTGGCAATAGAAATGCTAGATCAAAAGCTCTAATAGTTTAAAGAACAGTTTTTAGTTTACAGCAGTATCAATGAAATTTGAATACCGGAGTGTCGATAAAAAATTGTTGTTTTTTTTCTGTTCTGCATTTTTTGCGATACGTTTCAATGCTTGCAATGATAGCAGAACTGAAAAAAAGTCAACAATCTTTATCGACACTCCGGTATCGAATTGTCATTGATATTGCTGTAATTTGAAAACTGTACTTTAAACTATCACAGCTACTGACATAGCATTTCAATGGCCAACTTATAGAACTTTAGCAAATTTATTCTTTGTGGTAGAGCAAATTGCCCCATTTAATTTGAAATTTTAATCACTATCACAAACACAGATACCTTTTTTCAGCCATACCTGACTCAGTTTGAAAAAAGAATTTTAATTCGAATGAAAACAAAAATTTTTTGAGAAAACTAACGTATAGATAATACCACTTAGAAAGTGCTGTCATATTGAATTGTGTATTAAATAGCCTGTTGAACAACAAGAAAGAAACCTTTTGTTGAAAAACTTTCCCTGATTAGCAGCAAATGGGTTGTAACTAAGCAGCAAATGGGGTTGTAGACAAAACAAAAGTGGGTAACTGAGCGCCAGACGTAACTACAGAGGAGGGAAAAGCCATCATGAGTTTCAAAAAAAGGCATCTCTTTAACAAATGAATAATCTTCCGCACGTAAAGTTTCCCGTGTAAAAAAGCAACTGTAAGAGTCTTGAAAACTCTTATATAGAGATTTCGTTGTTTAGGTTTTGTTCTAGAGAAAATTTTGTTATACTTGCTACATATTGAATCACCAGTGAGCATATGCTGTTTTTAAGAGATTGTTTCTCAGAAGGAGTTTTAATGGGAAAATAAATCTGCCCGAAAATCATATCACAAACATTATAAAAGTGTTCGAAAATTTCTAAAAAAAAGAAGAGCTCTATCAGACAAAAGCACCTATAAAAACTTTTTTTCCTCAAAAATTGTATAAATACTGTCTCCTAATATATTAATTTTGTTAACTGTGATATGATACCTCAAATCTCATGACATTTGGCTCAAAACTCGAAGTTTTTCTTTTCAAAGTCGGCCCAACTGACAGAAATAAATTTGACACGGAACAGTTCAATTTCGTTAAATATCAAACAATTATGTGAAATGATTAAGACTGTGATACATAGTTTTAGATTACTGGAGAACGTAATCAAAAAGTTTGAATGAAATAAACAAAAATTGTGTTCCTTATCAAAATTTTTTTGAGACATTCCTTGTTGAAAATAAATAATTGTGCTTTATTTATGAGAGCATAAAGGTAGCAAAATTCTATTGAATGCATTTAAAATGATTAGTTTGATTTTTTGCTCTGTTTTTCTTCAGTCAAATTTGGCAGATCGGTAAGCTTCATTGTTGAGTTATCTGTCGTAAGTTTAGAAAACCCGTCCAGCGTAGAACGCAGAGTAGATTTTTTTTAATTTCGTTTCCTCAACTTAGTGATCAAAGTTGTGATGTTTTTCAAAATCCAGCTTTTTTTCATCAAAAATAAGCTTCCAAAATTCATATTGTTTAATTTATCCGGAATTACAAACTTATGAAAAAAACCTTCTCAGGCAAGTTCAAAGACAGCTAGTTTTACTTCAAAGTCCTATGAGAGTGTTTTGGAGTGAAATAAGCGCCGGTTTTTTTTCTAATTTAACAACTTTACACAAAAGTTCATCATTTGTTCCTAGCATATAATGAATTTTTTTCATCAAACCACATAGTTCGCTAACAGATGGAACAATTAAATGTTTTTAAATGACAAGCAGCACGGCCTGTTTTGGGGGTAATCTTGTTTTTTTTTAGTTACAAAGCGTTTGGACTGTATAGAAGATTGTCTTTTCCTTTTTCTTAACATAACTTTTTGCCTTGTTCGTTCATTCAATTTAATTACTGGAATGGTATTATAACCAAATGATTTCAATTTCTTGATCATATACTGTAAGTTTATTTTAACCTGTAACTGAGACCTAACGATTGCAATATGTATATATATATATATATATATATATATATATGTGTAAATATATGTATATATATATATATATATATATATATATATATATATATATATATATATTCAATTAGGAGCTAATAGTTTTTTTATGGCTTCAACACTGTTTTTAAGCATAACTGATTTAAAGTTTTTTGTCTAATTTTTATTGTTATTTGGTAGTTCAGTAAAAGCACTTTGTTTTTTGTGACGTTTATTTTTACTGCTTTTCAAACCGAAAAAAGTAGATGTTTGAGCTTCTGCTTTATTTATATCCTACTTTTGTCATCTTGTATCTCAGTCCCAGCAAAAAGATTTGAATTTTTTTCTAGTGTTCAACAAGTTAGTCGTCAATGCGTTTTTATGCTTTCAGAAAATTGGCTGAGAAATTGCTGTGAAACTATTGGACAAATACTGTGAAATTACTGGTGAAATTGCCGGATAATGGCTGTGAAATTTCGAGTTTGTTTTTTGTTACTTTAATTAATTATTACACATTTGTCCATTTTTGAGCTCTTTTTTTCTTGCCCATTGCTGTATTAAAAACAGAACACATATCACAAAAACGGAGTTGAAAAGAGGCACAGTCAAGCATTTCTTTGCGTTCTTTGTGAATACAACTTTCAATAGACGTACAAATGAACTAGTTTTTATAGGTTTTCATCCATAAATTTGCTTTTCATGCATTTTAATAAATTTGTTTTAGAAACTGCATTTTGACTTTTTCAATATGCAGACTTTTTATCTTTCTTTCTGTAAACTTCCTTAACGAGAAATTGATATTTCTCTGGTGAAATATAATTGTAAACTTAATTAATTTTAGCATTTTCATATTTTAACTAATGGTTTCTAGCATTAATTATTCGAGCTTGTAGAAAGGTTCTGATTTTGGAATATTTGCGAATGTATGAAACCTTTTGGCTGTCTTTTCACATTTGCAATCTGCCGTCAAGAATACCAGTCCAACCGGCGTTCCATTAAAGCCCAATGGTACTATTGTAATTTTTTGTATAGTTATGAGCTTATGATTTTAACGGCTTAGACACTTTATCAAATTTTGATAAGATTTTTCATTGTTGACAGCATTTTTTCTTTGTTTATTAGTCGTAGGACATATGATTGATGGTTATAGTATTCATAGTTTTGCATTGAGGTTACAACTGAACCTATTAAACAACTTCAGTTCATAGCTGGTTGTTTTCATGACTCTGAAATTATTTGTTGTTTTCAAAAGAAGTTAAGGTTGCTTTTAATTTTTCCCTCCATGTTTTGTTTTCTACTTAGCTCCATTAAAGAAAATTCCCATGTCTTTTTTTAAATTAAGTACAACTTAATACGTTCAGTTTTTATGTTGTTTTGTCTATTTTGTCTTTTTTGTTTTTTCTTGCTTTGTCTTTTTGTTTCAAAATATAAACATTGAGTTTTAGTCCTAATAAAAATTTGGTTTTCATATTGGATTTTTTGTTTGTCTCGTTTTGCAGTCTCGTTGATTAACTATCTCCTCGACTCTTTCGATTGACATTTTGGTCATTCTTTTTTTCTTTTGAGTTCAAAAACATTTTTGTGTCTCTTGCTCTTTTAGCAGACAAATGATTTTCTTTTGTGGTATCAGTTTTTTTAAGATTTTCCCTGTTTTGTTCTTCTTTACGTCAACTTGTAGCTTAGTGTCACCAATGACAATTCCTTTTCAGTTTCTGCTCCAGCATACCTTGTACTTCATAATGAATCATTTTATAACTGATGGTTTATGACTTGGACACTGTGTTTTCATTAAAAGTTTTTTGAAACTGTGATAATGAACGTTTTTCTTGGCTAATTTTGTGTCCTTTTGCACACTCCTTCAATTAAATGGCCCCATTAATCACCACAATATCCCATATGACCCTTTCAGTGAGACGTTAAAAATTTGTTGGCTTCAATTGTTCTTGTAATCGTAGGTTGTTTGTAAGGTTTTGAGTTTGGAATTTTTTTAAATTGGTAGTCTAAGGCCTTAATGTTACCAATGGTAGGTCCAATTTAGCTTCTTCAAGGGTTATGTTTGAATATATCTACTGCTTTTTGGTAAAAAAAATTAATTAGTGTTGACTTTCGAAATTAATTGAATTCAGAAAATTTAGCGGATTTTTGAACTGCGCTATTTTCTTTCTTCTGTCGACCTGATACCTAGTGTCTTTAAAGAAAGATATCATATGCTTTCTGCTTAACGAAAATTCAAGTTGTCCAAAACAGGTTTCGTAAATGGCATCTTAACTTTGCTACAATACATTCTGAAATATAGTTTTTGATTTTCCGCCTTTATTATTTTTGTTTTTTTTTATTTTTTTCTTGAACTTGGTCTTGATATTTGGCCTTCAACTGCAGTTTTACCTAATTCATATAAAGTATATTAATGATTTGAGTTTGGAACACTTTTTCTTACCCATATAGCATTTGTTTTCGAACAGTTAATTTTTGATCATTGATATTTTCCTACCTCATCTTTATTTGATAGACGATCATGTCAAAAAGATGGCTGAGCGGAATTGGAACGTAATAATCATCCTTGTTTTTTTTAACATATTTGGATTTTTGAGCAGATTTTTTATAATATCTACCTGCTGATCTCCTTATGAATCAAAATGCCGATCAACCAACAATATTTAAATTTTCTCAATCCTTGTCGACTAGTAAAACTCAAAAGTTTTATTAAGTCTGCCACTTTCAGTAGCCTTTTCCCCCATTATATAACTATGATCTCAGATTGCGTGAAGCCATAAGAGAGAAAAAACTTGAACTTTTGGATCAAACTATTTTCCCCTAAGTTGTCATAGATCCATATCAAGTCCTAATATATATCAAATTCAACTTAACTTTTAACTAAGATATTTTTTCTGAACAGATGTCGAGCCTAAATATTTTATTTTCTTTTTCTCTTTATCAAATTAATGTAGTAGACATTAATTGGTTCCTATTGGATTATCTGTCGCAAAGGCAGACCATTAGGCGCGGTCGCACCGGACCCCCTGTCCGCGACCCAAGTCGGTCTGCCCAATACCTGTCTTGGGTCGCGGACTTCATCCTGGGAGTCCAATGTTATTTTTGAAGAATAATTTTAACTAATAATTAAATACTTAATATATGAGGCAGCAGTGAAAATGTGGTGGATATACAGTATCAGAAACAATCTGCATACATATTATCCGGAGAGAAGCACATTTGAAATAACTGGTCGTCGTAAAACTTTCCTTGCCTTAAGTGATAGAGCAGTGGTCACTTTACGTCCCCCAACACGGACGTTGGAATACAATTTGGTGCTTTTTTGGAAGGAACCCAAGAAGCAATAAAATGAAAACCCAAATCAAAGTGATTCAAAGATTTTCTGAAGTTCTCTTTCGTGCTCATTGCTATCGAAAAAGAAACCGGCGGCTGCCAATAAAACTAGTGAAACTGACTCGATCGCAGAGTTGCTGCACTCTGGAGAAGCCGTTTAAGAGTCAAACAGAGCAGATTCGGAGATAAATGCCAAAAAGGGTATAAATACCACCGAAATTGGCCATTGGGGATGCAAGAGATTGCCTGGGGCGAGGTATTAGAAATATGACTCGACAAAACGTCGTCTGGGGGGGGGGGGGGGGGGGGGTGTCATTCCGGGTCGTTAAATACACGGTCCCGGAAGAAGAATGACCCGGTAAGCCGAATCATAAATCTGGTATTTCGGAACAATGACCCGGTCTTTCGAGTCATAATCCTACCGTTTCGAATCATAAATCACCGTAATTCGATTCAACCGAATCGAACAACTTAACTGCAAATAAATTAGTTTGAATTTGCTTTACAGTGGTAATCAAGAACAACAAAAATTGATTGCAAAAACATGCTTTCTGGATACCGCCTAGCAAGGATAGTACACTTTGTTCAATCAGCCAACAATTCACAGCCGACGGAAACTAACTTTAAATTTCAGTGCGGATTGGTTATGAAAGCGATGACAACAACTTTGCACCCAGCTTGGTTCGAAAAAAAATTATTTTTTAAAAAGGAAGCTTAATAGAGTGGTAATGTTTTGAAAAAAATAGTGCGCTTAATATGGAGCGCCGGAATAAAGCCGTTGAAAACGGTCTTACACTCAGATGAAGACGTTGCTACAATTTGCCATGAGGATCCGTATTCAAATGGATAAAAAGAAGGAACATAGATATCTTTTTGCCTGGAAAAGTCAGACAAACGTAGAAAAACATATGACAATTTTTGGGACTGTTCTAAAAAGGAACTAGACAACAAGTACTAACTGGTAACTTTGATCGGGAGTGGTTGCACCATAGCCAAGTTTAACACATGTTCAAGAAAAATTTTTTGTTAGTAGTTGATTGAGAGATTGGTAGTTGATAGCCCTGGAATTAGAGATTAATGTGCTTCTTCTGAATCTTTTTAAGTATTCCGATGAGCGACGTTGGAGTTGAGCTTGCTTAGGAGGATAAAAAGTCATAGATATAGTAAAAGTTTTTTTTTACTTATGGTTATAGTTCTACTTATAGTTAAAGTTACGCGACAAAAACGTTAAAAGTTTACCAAAACCACAAAACAAACAAGCAAACAATTATTCAATATCACCCGCAGCATTCAACCAATTTTTAATTGTTGCTCAGAAAAATTTTGACAAAAATAAGCGAACGTGAGCAGTAAGTCAATCAATAATAAGTCTTCTATTCTCAATACTCTTGATCAGTGAAATGTCTATGTGTTATGCATTGAAAAATTTGCTAAAGCAGTAATTTCTTTGACACTGTGTCCTGTAAGATTAGCAGTTTCTAGCGGCAAATCTTTGTTTCCACCGCTTAAAAAGTTTTGAAAAACTTTAGAAAATATATAGAAAACTTTATGCAAATATTCAAGTCATTTGCTGTATGTATTCACCGGCGCAAATTGATAGACGATATATGCCTTCAGCGGTATTAGTTTTTCCAAACCAAATTTCAACCCCCCCCCCCAAAAAAAAAAAAAAAACTAATGGAGAATAAACGAATTTGTTCATTACATCAGTTTTTGCGTGAAATGCAGCGTTACTATCGTGTAGCACTTCACAAAAACATGTTGGTAAAACTGTCTTGAGATTGTCTTGAAAGAAAAAAACGGTTCTTATCATTTTAAATTTGCATTCTTGTTTAAAATTCTATTGAAAATGTAATCTGATTAAAATGAACTGTTATGGCATGAAAGGCAAAGCATATTAGTGAAATACAGTACATTGGTTAAAGTTTTTAGTGAATGCAAGGGTCTTTCCTGTTTCGAAACCCCCCCCCCTCAACTTGCGCGAAAATTTTTTCCCCATTATGGTGTATTACAGTTATAGGGGAGGGGGTTTTAGGCTCTACTTTTAATGACCACTAAGCCAGGGGACAATAATAAGAAAGATCCGGAATTAGAGCTAAATCGAAAGTGATTGCTAAGCATTAATCCAAATTCGACCAACTTTCGAAGTAATTAAGCATAGCATAAAACACTCACGCGCACTAAAAATGCCAAAATACTGCAGTGCCAAAAGTTAAAATGCCAGAACTTCCTACTTAGCCAAAAGTTGACTTCCGTTGACTTTCGTCATTTCAAAATGTGCGCGTTCTCAGTGACTTCAAGCAGAGCCACAAAACCATTACTTAAGCTTAGCTTACATTACTCTGCTTGAGGTCATTGAGAACTTCTGGCGTTTGTCGAGAACCGCCAAGCGGTTCGAGATATTAAGTGAGAATTTGAAAGAGACCGCAGAATCACGTAACCTTGCTTAAAGCCTCCATCTTTCACGTTTTAAAGTCCCGAAAGTCAATAAAAGTCAACTTGTAATTATTTTTATAGCAGCTTGAGGACTTTTAATTTGAGGCATTTTATATAGTGCACGTGTGTGTTTGAAAGCATTTGACGAGTTAAACGCATTTAGTCGGCTATCAATATAGATTCCTGCGAAGCTTTAGCTTTCTCAATTTTATACGTTTTCAGTTGTTTTTGATTCCATTCGTCCTCCTCCTTTTTAACCGAACAACTGAGACATGCTGTAACTATGAGCTCAATTAAAAGAGACACCATGAACGCCAGCGGGAAAGCTGCCAAAGTCATAATTCCAAATAAACGCATGAAATTCATAACTTCCGTTTCGCATCCAGGTCGAGAAAAAATTTGCTCGGGAGGTCCACAACTTTTAGGGATAGTTTCCGTTGTTTCCCCACTTTAATGATTTGAACACTTTTTATGCAACCATAAGCAACTAACAAACGTTCAAGTGATTGCTAAAAACAAATTTATTTTTGGTGCCAAAAATCTCGAAAATAGGATCTTTTCGTATAATAATCAAAACTTTTTGGTATAATAATGTCAGATTGGTATAAATTACTATCTCGCAAAGTTTAAAACCCGTGGATCTCGATGATATGAAACTATATCACAACCGAACATGAAATAAATTATCCCGCAGTGAATTGAAATTTGAACACCTTGTTAAAACATGGGGTTTTTCCCGTTATAGCCCCCCCCCCACAGCTTAGTGGTCAGATAAACACCATGAGGGGCTATATTTCGGGGGAGGGGTATAATGGGAATACCCGAAACATGCATGATGTTGACATCGCTTGCAAAAATTGAAACATCTTGCCAGGAATTTCAAACACCGCGCCAACATTTCTTGGTAAACTTTGATAAGAGATAGATAATAATCTTGTCAAGGTAAACCAGCAATAATTCTCGTCGACCCCTGACTGGGTTAAACCTTGATAGCACGTTTTTTATGTTGTTTTCGTTCCCTCATGAATTTAAGAAATCAAATTTAATTTAAAAATTGAAATCAAAAGGAAAGTAAGGGCAACGAACAGTAGTGGTTTAATCTTTATCGACTAAGATCTGATAATATGTTTATTATGATGCTTACTAAGCAATTTATCATATCTTCAAGAAAAAGTCAATCTTATCAGAATTCTTATCGTGTAAGATCTGATAAGATGCTTACTAAGAATTTTTATCTTGTAAGATCTTACAAGTTCTTACACGATCAAAATTCTTTGTAAGCATCTTATCAGATCTTACACGATAAGAATTCCAGAATCACTGGGGTTTTGACAACAAAGCTACAAAATTCTGATACCAAAAAACGATAACTAGAAGTGCTTGTTTTCTTCGGGTTGAAATCATTTAGTTTCAAGTCAGTCTTTTTTTCTTTTTCAACTATAAAACTTGAGGTCAGCTTGGCATTGTATAGTCTGCAAAATTTGAAATCATTACGATGCAGAGGTATACCCCAAAATTTCCCCCTTAGTAAAATTGGCTCGAAAATTAGTTACATACAATGAACGAAATTAGATGACATCCTTTCCCGGGTCGAATGTCCTCCCTAAAATCCTCCCATTTTGATGTAAGAATGGGGGGTAATTTGTCTATGGGGGGTAAATTGATGTAACAGTGTGGGGGTTTTTGTTCAGAGTGGGTAAAATGATGTAAGAGTTGGGCTGCAATGGGAGGACTTTTGAGGAATTACCCCCCTGACTGAAATTGCCATGTAAGAGTGGGCTGCAAAGGGCTGCGAAAGGAGGACTTTTCAGGAATTACCCCCCCTGACAGAAAATGTCATGTAAGAGTGGGCTGCAATGGGCTTCAATGGGAGGACTTTTCAGGAATTACCCCCCTGACTGAAAATGTCATGTAAGAGTGGGCTGCAATGGGCTGCAATGGGAGGACTTTTCAGGAATTACCCACCCCCCTGACTGAAATTGCCATATAAGAGTGGGCTGCAATGGGCTGCAATGGGAGGACTTTTCAGGAATTAAACCCCCCCTGACTTAAATGGCCAAGTAAGAGTGAGCTGCAATGGGCTGCAATGGGAGGACTTTTCAGGAGTTACCCCCCTGACTGAAATTGCCATGTAAGAGTGGGCTGCAATGGGCTGCAATGGGAGGACTTTTCAGGAATTAACCCCTGACTGAAATTGCCAGTCAAGATTGGGCTGCAATGGGCTGCAATGGGAGGAATTTTCAGGAATTACCCCTCAACCACTGACTGAAATTCAGAGGGGGTAAAATGATGTAAGAGTTGGGCTGCCAAGGGGGGTAATTGGTGTAAGAGTGAGGGGGTAAATTGTTCAGAGGGGGTAAAATGATGCAAGAGTGAGGGGGTAATTTGTCCAGAGGGGGTAAAATGATGGAAGAGTTGGGCTGCCAAGGGTGGTAAAATGGTGTAAGAGTGAGGGGGTATTTTGTTGAGAGGGGTTAAAATCATGTAAGAGTTGGG
Source organism: Convolutriloba macropyga (assembly GCF_964194025.1). Taxonomy (NCBI): domain Eukaryota; kingdom Metazoa; phylum Xenacoelomorpha; order Acoela; family Convolutidae; genus Convolutriloba; species Convolutriloba macropyga. The sequence goes on from NC_134471.1 coordinate 71,812,123, forward strand.
CTGCCAAGGGGGGTAAAATGGTGTAACAGTGAGGGGGTAATTTGTCCACAGGGGGTAAATTGATGCAAGAGTTGGGCTGCCAAGGGGGGTAAAATGGTGTAACAGTGAGGGGGTAATTTGTCCAGAGGGGGTAAATTGATGCAAGAGTTGGGCTGCCAAGGGGGGTAAAATGGTGTAAGAGTGAGGGGGTTATTTGTTCAGAGGGGGTAAAAAGATCAAAGAGTTCGGCTGCCAAGGGGGGTAAAATGCTGTAAGAGTGAGGGGGTAATTTGTCCAGAGGGGCTAAAATGATGTAAGAGTGGGGCTGCCAAGGGGGGTAAAATGTTGTAAGAGTGAGGGGGTAATTTCTTCAGAGGGGGTAAAATGATGTAAGAGTTGGGCTGCCAGGGGGGTAAAATGGTGTCAGAGTGAGGAGGTAATTTGTTCAGATGGGGTAAATTGATGCAAGAGTTGGCTGCCAAGGGGGGGGGGGAAATGTTGTAAGAGTGAGGGGGTAATTTGTTCAGAGGGGGTAAAATGATGCAAGAGTGAAGGGGTAATTTGTCCAGAGGGGGCAAAATGATGAAAGAGTTGGGCTGCCAAGGGCGGTAAAATGGTGTAAAAGTGAGGGGGTAATTTGTCCAGAGGGGGTAAAATGATGTAAGAGTTGGGGCTTCCAAAGGGGGTAAAATGGTGTAAGAGTGAGGGGTAACTTGTTCAGAGGGGGTAAAATGATGTAAGAGTGGGGCTGCCAAGGGGGTAAAATGTTGTAAGAGTGAGGGGGTAATTTCTTCAGAGGGGGTAAATGATGTAAGAGTTGGGCTGCCAAGGGGGGTAAAATGTTGTAAGAGTGAGGGGGTAATTTGTTCTGAGGGGGTAAAGCGATGTAAGAGTGAGGGGGTAATTTGTTGAGATGGGGCAATTCTAACAAGTATTATTCATATATAAAGACCGTCAAGAGTTGGACAAGCTTTGATGGTCTGGAGGATAAGGCGACGCAGCTGAGGGTACAGAGGTTGTGGGTTCAAGACTGGCAGTCTTCTGGTTTGGGGGCTAAAAAAATGTAAGATTGAGGGGGTAAAATGATGTAAGAGTTGGGCTGCCAGGGGGGTAAAATGATGTAAGAGTTGGGCTCTCAAGGGGGGTAAAATGATGTAAGAGTTGGGCTGCCAGGGGGGGGGGGGTAAAATGATGTAAGAGTTGGGCTGTCAAGGGGGGTAAAATGATGTAAGAGTGGGGCTGCAATGGGAGGATTTTTTAGGAAAATGCAGCTCAAAACTCTTCCATCTTTTTGGGCTGCATTGTGTACGAGTGAGGTGGTAAAAGACAAATTAACCCCCCACTCTTACATCTTTTTTGGGCTTCCAAGGGGGGTAAAATGGTGTAAGAGTGAGGGGGTAAAAAGACAAATTACCTCCCAACCCTTACATCGTTTTACCCGCCTTGGCAGACCAAAAAAGATGTAAGAGTTTGGGGTTAATTTGTCTTTTACCCCCTCACTCTTACACCATTTTACCCCCCTTGGAAGCCCAATGCAGCCCAAAAAGACGTAAGAGTTTTGAGCTGCATTTTCTTAAAACATCCTTCCATTGCAGCCCCACTCTTACATCATTTTGGGCGGAAAAATTCAACCCGGGTTGTATCTTACTTTTCGCAAAAGGGATTCCGTCAATTTTGCGAAATAAAAAAAAATTCGGTGCGAAAAGTAGGTAACATATCTTGTAGCACATTTCCGCTCAATTTAGGTATCTATTATTCTCGCGCATTTTGAGCATGCAATAAGCACATTGATGAAGATTTAATTGAAGCTTTCAAAGCTTTAAAGTGCTTTAAATACATGCAACCACGAAAACTGATTTTTTTTTGAAAAATCCCTCGCACATCAAAGGCTTTGTATATCAATGTGGGACTGGCCGATTTTAATAAGTAAAAATAAATAGTACTAATAAGTAATAATAATTGGTAATAAAGTACTATAAGTAGTAATAAAGTAGTAATAAAGTACTACTAGTAGTAATAAGTTAGGCTTAATTAAATAAGTAGTAATTAAGATAGGCTTTATTGCGGATTGTATGCGAAATCGAGCTACATTATGTTCGAAAAATTGATACGTAAATTGAGTGGATGCGTGATACAACTTGCGCGAAAAATAGGTTATTAAGTTTGTACTTGTATTTCGCGGCTAAAATTAGGACACTTTTGCGAACACGGGATACGATATTCCCTTCCATTTTGCCGGTTTCTGCTAAAGTAGCTATTTTCCGCAATATTGTACCACTTTCAATGTATTAACATAGTAAAAACGAACACGAGATACACACATCGGGCATATCTGCCCTTGACGATTTGGGTATACCTCTGCATCGTAATGAATTAACAGACCATAATGTACATTCCGGAAACGTAATTGACAATATCAATTAAATTATATATATGAGGGTTTTTAGGCTCTTTTTTTGGTTACAAGTAGGCTCAATTGTTGCCCGGACCTACCTCGCACTACGATTCAGCACTGAATCATCATATTTTCATCATGTTTTTGCTCTTCCAAGTTTTCTGATCATGGCAATATTTTGTATGATCATGATACAGAACATGATTAAATGGTTAAAACAAATTAGCGGGATCTAATACTTGTGTATTTTTCTCTACAATTCAGGATAATTCTAAACAAAATAATGTTTTTTTTACTATTTTTGTGACAGAGGCTAAATTTGATTTAGAAGTGGCATTTAATTTTTAATAGTTAATAATGTCTGACCATCATCTCCTATGCAAAGATTATAAACCTGGATGTTTTCAAAGCAAGTACCATTCCACGATCATTGCAAAACACACCATCACACCATCTTTCAGTACGTTTCTTATAAGTTATAAGTAAAAAGTTTACAAGTTATATCAAATTTCAATGTGTTGAAACTTGATTGTAATACCAACCAATAGCTAATTGGATTAATTATGAAAAGATCATAGGACCAAAATAATGTATAGCCGCATTGAGTACCTTGACACACTTGATATTTTGACACAGGGAAAAAGTTTTATCCCACCTTGTTTTTCATACAATTTTTTTTACAAATTTTTACATATTTTATACATAATTATATTTAATTATATATATATATATATATATATATATATATATATATATATACATATATATATATATATATATATATATATATATATATATAAGTTTTAAGTTAAAAGTTTACAAGTTATATCAAGTAATAATGTGTTGAAATGTGATTGTAAATGGCAATAGCTAATTGGATTATTTCCGAAAAGATCATAGGGCAAAAATAGGGTATAACGGCATTGAATACCTTGACACATTTAATATTTTGACACATGAAAACTTGTTATCCAACCTTGTTTTTCATACAAATTTTTGTTTTTTTTTAAAAGAATGTACTAGGTATCAACAAGAAATATCCCTTTTTGGTATGAGAGAGAAGGGCGGTGAATCCGAATGGTTCCACCAATCATCGGCTGTGGTGTTTTCATTATTCCCAGCTGAGTGCAAAGCATTCACCCAATCGGAAGCGTTGTAAACCCCACAACATGTGAACGAATTCTGAACATTGTTCCATTTGGTTCGCTGGTGGAGAAAACTTCTGTAATTCCAATTACCCGAAATTTTTAAGGCTGCTACTTTGAGTTTGTTATGCATTTTTGCTTCTAATTGCTCGTGATTGTGAATATTGAGCCAAAATAAGATGTTGAGTAAAATAAAGGCAACTGAAAAGCAAAGTAAGGCAAATCCAAACATCAAGGCTATTCTGATTGGAGTGGATATGTTTTCTCAATTATCGTTCATTTTAATTGAGACCTACTTTTTTCTCTCAGTTCTGTACAGTGAAGCAACTGCGGAATAAGTTCAAACAATGCTATTCAAATCCCTAGTCTTTTCTCATTTAACGTTCAGTGCTCTATTTCTTCAGAACTTGAAATTCTCTGCAATGCAGCGAATTAATCGACAAATCAATTGGGGAATTGAAGTTTGCTATATGAGAAAAAAGTTTGAGAGATCTACAGATCTCTTAGTAAAATCTGACACTTTGCCTGCAGAACTTTTAATAAGCCAGATGAGCGTTTCAAAACTTAGGAATGATATTTCATCATTGAAATCAGATGGCACTGAGAGTTTTTCTCTGAGTGGTAATGTCTTAGTAAGAAAAAACAACAGAACTGAACAGCTCATTCTCCTAAGGTCGAGCAGTCGATCATTACAAAAAAGAAGCATCCAAAAATGGAATAAACTTCCGCGTGAAGTCCTGACTATCTGTCACGCTCAAAGTTTAAACGCATGTTAAAACAGCATCTGCTCCAACAATTCAAACTTGTACCGTTGGAAAGGAACGTTGGTGGCTTCAAAAATTATTTTTACCTTTAAAAACCGGAACCACTAATTTTGATTTTTAACAGTGTACTAATTTTGTATATATAATTTTAAACTTGTAATATTTAACCCCCGGGTTATATTTTCAATTTACTTGTTTAAACAAAAAAAACAATGTCTAAGTAAAGCCAAAAAATCCAGATTTTTTCCACCAAATGTGTTAAATATTGTGATGAAACAAATTGAAACAATTCAGAACCTTTAAAAATCCACCCGCAAATTTTGGTTAATAAAAATGAACGCAAATGAATTACAACAATCAGTGTTGCGTGAAACACTTTTCAGGAGTTTTTAATAATTGCCAGCCCAGGAGCACAAAACAGAGACAACTTTTATAGCTGCACAGAGAATGAAACAAGAGTTGAATTTACTTGTTGAATACTATAGAAGCAACTATTTTAAATCTTTGATTTCCTTAAAATTATTATTTACTGTTCGGTTATTGTTTGAAAACCATTTTTAAAAAAAATCTCATTTTGTTAAAACAAAGCATTAACACTAGAGTTAAGATGATTTTTTGGCAAATCAAAAAATAGAACAGGAATAGAAGAGATTTGCGGTGGTGAAATTCACTTTTTTAAAAACATTTTTGCGTTCTCACGAAAAAATATTTTTTGAATTTTCTTCAAATATTTGAAACCAAACAAGGCGAACCAATTTTTTCAATAAAACATTTTCAAAAAATCTCACAGTGAAAAGAAACTGGCGATGATATCGGGTTTAAAGCAGAAAAGAAGTAATCTCTCAGTGGCTGCTTTCATTACTTATTTTTATACGAAATAATTGCAAAAGGATATCAAAGCACGCTTAAGCAACACAGAAAAAAAGGTTCAGAATATTTGGTGGTTTTATAATGAAGAAATCTGAAATTCATGAGAGATGCAGGCCATAATCCTTGATGCTCTCTCTTTAAAAATTATTTATTCCTAATTCTGTTGTAAAATAGTTGCAGATCTTCAACATCAAAATTTTTGCTCTCGAAAAAATTTTTTCCTATTTTTTTTCAATCCCAGGTGCTATGTTTCTTGAGTGAAAGAAAGTTCTCTTGTCTTGCAACTGGATAAATTGAGAAAACAAATAATATTCACAGAAGCAACAAGAATTACTACAAATACTCTACAGTTACTTGTTCTT
>NC_134471.1:71817837-71939600 GCF_964194025.1 Convolutriloba macropyga
TGAAAGTAATAAAACTTGAATTTCGAAAAATGATTTCCAACAAATTTTTAGTAAGACTTTTGGCTTGTAATTCAACGATTTTTGGAAATTCAGATTTATGTAGAATAAAATAGTGTGGCTTTAGAGTTTGAAAGGATGCAAGATTGGTTTTCTGAAGGGGGACCAAGATTATTAATGTTAGTTATCATCCGGTAATTAACTCAGAGCGATGAAACTTGGTAAGGGGTTATTAAAAACCGTAGGGCAGGTTTTTCTGTTGTCACTTTTGAGGAATTTATTTTGTTTATTTTGTAGGGGGAAATAAACATCTCATTGTGGCCAATTTCTAAATTGATTGTTTGACCCATTCATTGATTGATTGAGGGCGTCAGAATTCTGATACTGCTTTTTTTGGTTTGGAGAGCTTGAAAAGAATTCAGCCATGTATAAAGAAGGCGTTCAGTTCATCTGATTGTCCTTTTGAAGTCATAGCAAACTTCAAGTAAGAAGAGTTTAAACAAAGTAGTCCATATTTTCGATATGAGCAAACTCTTTTGTTTGGCTATTATTGTATGTTTTAGCTTGTTATGCATATAAAGGGCAGGATCATAACTTGACAACAACAATGCTGTAGCTTAGTAGTTGACTAGTAGAGGTGTTGTGGAAACAAAAAACATATTCGAGGGAATTGAATTATTTTAAGAAAACTAGAAGACCAGAGAAACGCGATTAGATCAGACGGCTGAATTGAGAGTTAATTGTAGAAAAATTTTGTTGAGATAAGGAACAGTACATCTCAGCTTAGTGAATTTGATTACAAGGATAGAATTTTGAACCATCTTTTGTGATAAAAACTCTTGTTGATTTTTGGTTTTTTTCATTAATCCTTTACCTTTCTTACTTGTCAATTGGATTTCATTTGATTACGTGAATCTATTCAATATTTCAACCCAAAATTCTAACGGATGACAAGAGTATACAGGAGCAGTTTGGAGAAGCTCTCCAACAGATCTCTCACAGCCACCAAGTTCACTTTCAATTGGTTAGAGCCTACGGCTCTAAACCATCCCCAGCTAGTCAGCCTTAGCAAACCAAAAAATTCTACGGTGGCGCTCCTCGGTGGGCTCTCGAGATGCTTGCTGGCATATTGGTGTGGTTGCGGTTGAAGCGGTGGCTCTAGTGGTAGCGAAAAGACGGTGGATTTTGCAAGATTGACGAAGAAGGAGAAGAGAGAAAGATTATTCAACTTGTGCTAGAAAAAGAGATGAAAAAAAAAGTTTTGGACAGAGTTAGGTCGGAGCTTGAATGAGAAAGAGGGAGAGAGAAAGAGAGAGAGAGAGAGAGAGAGAGACAGAGAGAAAGAGAGAGATAAAGAGATTGTTAGTGTGCTTGGTGGAGTGTGTGCGATGCAGTTGCAGAGTTCAGTTGAAGCTCAAATTGGGTATTGTTGTCACTTAGCTTTTCTTTAGTATAGAAGATAGAGTGAGAAAAGACTTAACCAAGAACAAACTTAAGTGAGGCTGAGTTAAGATAGGGAGTAAGAGTAGTGTATTGCCTTTCCAAGCGAGATGAAGTTACTACAAGACCTCGGCCAAAATCAAAAGATTTATGAGGCAAAATAGAGAAAACAGACAATAAAGTGAGTTACACATAGGTATAGTAAGAAGAGAAACTGAGTGATATCAATTTAATTTAGGAATTTGTCGTATGTCTCTTAGTAATTGACTTTCTTGGGAGAAGAAAGCCAGTTAACAGTATCGAGAGCTTAGAACAAGAAAATTGTAAGCTGCCATTTGGCAGGTGACAGTTTTGAGAGTACGGCATGTAGAGTGTAGTAGAACGAAAGATAGGAAAGAGAGAAAGAGAGAGTGTGTAGTTTTCACCAGTTTTTCTTTCAAACTGGAGGAGCCCAAATTGGAGAGTGTGACTCTGGGGGTGAGAGCAAGGAAGACTTTGCAAGGTATTCAAGTATCTGCCCAACAGCAGCAATCAAATAGTGTTGACTAACGAAGGTCACTTTCAGTGAAGTCCGGAGTCTGGTAGCTGCTGCAAGAGAAGGAATGACGCAAAGCCAGAGAGTTTTTTGGAATAAAAGCCAGGTAGTAGCACTAAGCGAAGGTGGAATTGAAGAAAACGAAAAATAAAATCAGTGTATAAGAATAAAAATTATTACGAATAGATTGGAGTTCGGTTTTATTTGTAGAGTACTTTATTCAGTAACACTATTGAATGGAGAGGAATAAAAAAAATTATCACAAATAGTATAATGTATATTTTCTTACAAATGAGTGAAGAGTAAGCATTGTGGCCAATGCTATGCTTACTTAGAAATTGGGTGTTGGAAGCCTTATGCGTCTTGCCACCTGGTTTCTGGAGAGCAGCATTGGGCAGGGCGGCCATGACGATAGAAGATTATCATAGTTTCCTCACAAACAGAGGTCTTCAATAGCAATGGGTTGTAATGGGTTGCACGAAAGTAGGAGGTGCAATGGTGGGTTAGCAGAACTATCGCATTGGCAGAAGAATTGACATTGTAGATGGTGAATTACACAATTTTGGTGTGGGAACTCAGACGGAATTTTGTAGACCAGTGAAGCTGAAAGGGAGTTAGTGGACGCAAGTTGTTGCAGTCATAAAGGTTTTGAGCAAGTTGTGGTGTTACTACATGTGAATGAAGAGCAAGCAGAAGAGTTGAGGCGGAGTGTTTTAAGGCTGATAAGACAACTGGACAAGATATAATTAAGCTCCCATATGAATGGCTGAACGGATGGGAACATGATAGTTAATGAGGGAGTTAAAGATCTTGTAAATCAAACCAGTGTGGAACAAACGATTGAGAAAATAAAGTTGAATGGGAAGCAACGGTCACAAAAAGAGAACGAGGAAGGAGAGGGCCATGAAAGAACAATTTAAAATGTTGAAGACCAATTGTGAAAAGTATATGTCAAAACTGGAGAGAACAATTACTCCTGAAGTTTTGTGTATCATGTAGACCAACCATCAGCGACTGACGGAGAATATGAATCTAAGAGTGATTCTGAATACAAGGGCCGAAACCATGAAGACGAGGAGTTGAGTTTCCCATCAGGACCCATTGGTTGGTTCGAATGCACTCAAAAGACAAGTAGTAAGGGCTTCAGTTTTTGATAATCTGAGTTTTTGTCACTAGTAGGAGAATAAACTCATACAAACGAGATTAGGTCTGTCAATAAATTTTTTGCAGAGTGCCGTACAGAGGACAGATTCAGAACAAGTGAAACTCTTAATCGAGGAGGAGTCATGTGTATTTGAGACCAGAGGTCGTTCCTAAGGGAGTCAGAAAAAAATTGTGAGAAACAAGTGATGGGTTCGCTGAAAAACCTGATGGTTGTAAAAGGTTTGCAGTTACTAAGGCGTAGCTTACAGTTCTAGTGGAATCACAAGTAATTAAGGATAGTAAAAATGTTTGACACGTTCAGTTGAGAAACAACGCGGCTGTCAGGAGTAACAACAAATCTATTTGTTTGTTTTGTCAAACTGCAAGTGAATCAGACGTGAAAAATGTTTTGGTTCCAGACAGACAAAAACAAAGCTTTCAGAACCAAAACATGTGGGAATTGCAGGCACGCTGTCAACATCGGTCATGGTTATAGACGAGAACCGATCGAGGTAATATTCAGATGTTTTTTGAAGTTGAAAAACCTTGTGACACAGCTGAAATGCTCGCGAAACGCAAAACAGCTAAGGAAATCGTTGATTGGATATGCAGATCAGACGACTGCATATCCCTGAAAGAGCTTGAGAGATTTGGAAGTAAAGACAGATATAGGGTTCTAACGATGACTAAAGTTAAATGTTTTTATGAATTTTGGAGAAATCTCTAACAGGAACTACTGAAGGGTTAATTAATGAAGGAGTTCTACCACCTGTTTCATGTGAAGAGTTCACAAGGGCTATAAATGAGATTGAGTCAGCTGATTTACATGTGCTATTTCAGTTATTGCGCAGAATTTGTGATGCAATTGTGGTTTGGGAGGCTACATTAGACCTCTTTGATTTTGTAAAAGTATTTGCGTCGGTTCGTTTGTCGGCAGACACTCCTTATAGCTAGAATGATGTAGTGGAGATTGTTATTCGAGTCATTGCGTAGAAGTTTGGAGACAGAGCAGTTTGGAAGCCGATAACGGAGATGTAGACTGTGAGCATTCGTCCGCATAGTACACACTCTCTGAGAAATGAATGCGGATTCGAACGATCGAATCGATTGTCAGCTAGTAGTCAGAGGCTTGATGCTTGTTTGAGGCCTGATGCAGTACAAAAATTGATGCTAGCAGTGTTGAAATCAAAAAACATGGCGGACAGGTTGTTCAGTAAACGATGTTTGAAGTTAAGTGAACGGCAAAGTGTGAGTTTGTTGGAAGTTATACAAAAAGGTACTTGTTGAAATTGAGCAAGTTGGAGAATCTACAGAAAGGAGGTATTCCTGATCTAGCCCAAAAGACATAACATCACGTTGTCGAAGAATCCGTCGACGACAGAGAAAGAGACAGGCAGAATGAGTTGGTAAACATTTTGTGCGTCAACGCCACCGACAATGCGATCAGTCAGCAGTACCTTGAGGGTGGAGCCTGGAGCTTTTTGAAAGACTCTGATATCGTCGAGGACAATACCGGGCAAAAATTAGTTGACAGGAATTTAGATAGTCATCTGATTTCTGGAATTGGGATGGAGGCGGTGGTTGGAAAAGTCAAGAAATTAGGTGTCAGGGACAACGATAAGTGGATGGAGAAAACAGACCCGAGTGGTAGAGGTTTTTAACTGGAGCAACATATCACTCTGCCAACCCAATTTGAAGCTCAGGAGCCAGACGTCCTGCATTGTGCTTTGAGTTGTCTGAGTTATTGGAAACCAAAAGGGTGGAAGAATCTTCAACTGCAGATCTGCGGTCCATAACAGTTGATTTAGGAGTGGAATCTACAAGAAAAAGGTTCGCTTGGCGGTCTATTGGGTTGCATTATGGTGACAATGTTGATGGTTCTGAAAAAATTCTCTGGCATGGAACAGGATGGCACGAAACGAGTCAAAAAGAGAGATGGAGCAAGCTGAAACAGTTGGGAAGATGGTACGGGAAGATCAGGCCAACAGATCTGAGGTGGCGTTCCAGTGAAGAAATTGGAGGTCATCTATTCAATCACTAGAGGAAGAAAGATGTAAACTGTTGACGAGTTAATTGAGTTGATACACATATTTGTTTTCACAACCTTATCAATATTCCATTCTCTAAACTCTAGTACCGTTTTCTCTGGTTCATACGTGTTTCTGTGGTCATTCACTGGTCCACAGACTTTTCACGACAGTTTGAGATGCTGCTTTTATATGATTGACCTTAGAATGGAAAACGGAGTTTCAGAAGTTTTTTGCTGTAATAGGATTCAATCGATGGATCTTGAAGTGAATGAGTACCAGTACTTGTAAGCGGGAATTTTTTCTGTTATTATTTTGGAGTACTACGCACAACCAACTTCTTTATTTTCATAAGTGCCAAGCTTGTAACACTCTTAGATAGGTAAGTTGAATCATAATTGTTGAGTTTAAAACTTGCGGAAAATGCTTATGCGGAATTTTTGAGATAGCTTGTAGAAACAAAAATGAAATGTTGTTTTGGTTCAGCTAGCCAGTTCATTGCTGAGAATTCCTAAAGCGGCGGCCAAGTATTTCTTCTTTTTTGTGTTAGGTTCCTTGTATCATATTAATGAGAGCGAGCTCATCTTTCCGTAATCATTTTTAAGAGCGCTGGTTACATTTTTACATTTGTATTCACTTGCACTGAAGTGATATGCGTGCTGTAGTAGTTGTTTGTTTAAGTATATTCACTTATAACTAGCGCTGATTCACAACAATATCTGATGGTGGAAAGTCAGGAGGTGAAAAGGTTATAAGTTATGTCACTGACGCAAAAAAGAACTTAGTACGATATGCATGAAACACAATTGTTTAGTGACAGGAAAACCGATCCTCTGAGCCAAGCAGAGATACATTGAACAAAAGCACGAGTAACGTACGGAAAGGATCCGGTTTTCAGCAATTATTCGGTGATATAGTAGTTTAGAAGGGAGGAGTGTAGAATTTGGAAAACACTAATTTTATCACAAAATTGTTGTCAGTGAAATTGATGGAAATCGAATTTAGAAAACCACTGACCGGCAAACTGTTAGTAGGACTATTGAATCGCAATTTAACGGCATTTCGCAAACCAGATTTATGCAGAACAAAACAGTGTGGCTTTAGAAATTGCGGGAAAACAAAATTGATTTTCTAAGGGGGAAAAAGATTAGAAAAATTAGTTATCATCCGGTGTTCAACTCAGTGTGATAAAAATTGTAAGGTAGTTAGTACATACCGTGAAGCAAATTTTTTTCGCTGTTGTTTTTTTGTGAATTTGTTTCATATATTTTGTGGGGGGATTTAAGCCTCCAAAAATAGCTAATTTTTTCGAGTTGAGGGGTAGACCGTTTGAATGTTTGTGTGGTAGCGTCAGTAGCCTGATAATGCTTTTGTTCAGTTTGAATAGCTTGAATAGAAGTCAGAATGTATAAAGAAGGCATTGGGGTTATTTGATTGTTCTTTTGAAATCATAGCAAATTTTACGAAAGAAGAGCTTAAGCAAAGTGGTCCATTGTTGCGATGTGAACAAAATCTTTTGCTTGGCCATTATTGTACGTTTTAGCTAGATACGTAACTAAGGGGCAGGATCATAACATCACCACAACAAAGCTGTAGCTTAGTAGTTGACGAATAGAGATTTTGTTGGAAGAAAAAAAATTGTTGCGGGAGTTGAATTGATTCAACAAAACGAGAAGACCGGAGAACCGCGATTAGATCAGGCGGCTTAATTGGGAGTTACTTGTAGGGAAATTTCGCTGATATTAGGAACAATACATCTCAGCTTAGTAAATATGATTACCAAGATGGAATTTTGAACCATCTTTTTTAATAAAAACTCTTGTTGGTTTTTGGTTTCTTTCAGTAATCTTTCACGTTTCTTATTAGCCAATTGCATTTTATTTGATTACGTAAATCAATTCATTATTTCAACTTCAGTTTCTAATGGCCGACAAAAGTTGAGTTTTGCTTGAAAAGAAAGATCATTTCTTAAAACTCAAAGTTTTTTTGATCCCACTGTACCTCCTATTCTATCTTTTAAGTTTGCCTCTATTTAGAATTCAAATTGATGTTTATCAAACGTTTATTTACATTTGCCAATTAAGTTTGTTTCGTTTAGTTGCTTCTGTCGTTGAACTGCTGATCAATTTCTCATTTGCAAAAAAAATGTTATCTAATTCTTGCATGCTGTCAGTAAAGTCTGAGGTTTTCATAATAACACATAACCGAAAATTTAACTCACATCTGCAACCGTTCCAAATAAATGTAACCTTAAAACTGACTGTTCACAAATTATAAATTTCTTGGGTAACTCAAACTTGCTCTTTTTTAATTGAAATGACATCAAACAATTTGAATCAAATTCTAATTGAGCTGCGTTGCTTTTTTTCAGCCGGAAAACAGCTATGGTTTCAAAGCAAATTGTCTTTTATCGTTATTCTTCCAAATGTTAGGGTAAAAAACTTGTTGCCACCCTTTTAAAAATAAGAAGAATCTAAGTAAACACCAACTCGAATTTTGATGAACAAGTACGAATTGTTTGATCCTGCTTCTTAACACCTGTGGACAAAGTTAATAGGTTCTGAATTATTTGACCTAAAAGAAAGAAATACAATGCTCCCACATACCAAGGTGCCACGCTTCCGAAAAAAGTATTGCGGCTGTGTCAGAAAAAAGTTTTGTTTCTCAGTTGCATTTGTGTTTCTTCTCATTTTTCTTGTTTTTGATTCGCAATTTAACATATCGATGCCACACTCCTCAATTAATTTAAGACGCTCTCTTAGGCAATCGCAATCTGTTTTGGTATCGAAATAGAATACCACAATACTTAAGTCAGAACCCTTAATTGAATAACCTGCCATTTGGATCAGAAGTGTGCGGGCACCAGCTTAGTTAGCAATGAGTGTCCTTTTTCTTAGTTTTACTGAATTGTTTGTCTAATTTGACAGACAAACATGTTATTACTCAACCAGTATTTTTAACACAACAACTCATCTCCAAAGGTTCACTGCTCCGCAATAGATAATCCAAGTAACTGCACAACAATTGCAAACATTAGAACAACAACTAACGCAATAAAACAGTACTGCAAATGGAAATGCGCCCCTACCAACGTACTATATACAAACAGCATCTACAAAAACTCAAACACCAGTGGTACGACGGAACAATTCATCTATGACATAAATGTATTTAGACAGATGGCTATCATTGCAACAGTCATTGAGACTCTTTGACTGCGAACATTCAACATGCACTACAGACGATCTCTTTTTTATGCTATTGCATGGTCAAAAAGACAGGAAGGAATTGATTCGAATTGTCACGAAGTATGGAAAATTAGTTTAAAAAACTTTATTCTGTTTGTTCACCTTAATCGGACTTCGTTTATAGTGAAAACCATTCACTGATAAGACTATTTTGAGTGCAATTGAGTCTGATCAGAGGCAATTTCAAGCACACAGTAGTCTGATCAGGAGTGACTCTCGAGCACACAATAGCCAGATCAGAAGTAATTGTCTGGAAAATGGTCTGAATTTGGTCTGATAATGGGTCATTTCTGTCTGGCAAGGTCTGATCAGAGACAACTTTCAGCGCAATCCGAGCGCACACGGTGTTTCGAGCGGATTTCAGACTGGTCTGATCAGAGATTACTTTTGTCTGGCAGGGTCTCTACAGAGGTCACTTCCGGATGGCAGCTCAACAGGGGCAGCAGAATATCATTTAGAAACAAAGTGTCCGAAAATTACATTGCTATACTGTTTGCTAGTATCATTTTTTGTTCAATATTTACCCCCTTTTAAAGACAAGAGGTTGACAATTGGTAGTATGGTGTAATTTGTTCTCTTTTTGATGTTTTAACTGATACCTTCTATACCAATTTATCCAGATGATATTCTCATTGTAAATCAAGTTTCCAATTTTTTCATTTGTAAATTCATTATATGGATGCCACGCTCATCAAGACTTTAATGACAATCTCATTGACAAGACTTTAATGACAATGGCATTTGCATACTATTTTATAGTATTAATTAATGATGAGTTTTTCTCTATTTTCGAAGTTTTACTGATATGTTTGTTCTCAATCGAAACAAATCTTCAGTTTTTTTTAAAACACCTGTTGTTTGCTCTGGTATAGAACGTGTCTGTAAGCAAAGTTGTGGATCATTTCTTAAAACTCAAAGTTTAATTGATCCCACTGTAACTCCTATTGTATCTTTATTCAAGATTGCCTTTATTCAGATTTAAGTTTGATGTTTTTCAAATGTTGATTTAAATTTGCCAATTAATTTCGTCTCGTTTTGTTTCTTCTGCCATTCAACTGCTGAACAATTTTTTAATTGAAAAAAATGTTCTTTTTTTCTTGTATGCTGTCAGGAAAAGTATTTATAATTACATATAACCGAAAATTTAACTCACATCGGCAACCATTGCAAATCTACGTGACCTAAAATTGAGTGTTCACAAATATTAAATTTGTTGGGAAAATTAATTCGATCGTTTTTAATTGAAAAGACAACAAAACAATTTGAATCGATTTCTAATTGAGCTGCATTGTCGTTTTGTAAGCCGGAAGACAACTACGGTGTTATACCACATTGTTTTTATTGGTTTCCTTTAAGAATTTAGGATAAATGAATGGTTTCGACTCTTTTAAAAATCACAAGAGTCCAAGTACTCATCAACTAGAATTTTGACGAATAAGTACGAATTGTTTCATCCCGCTTCTTACTTAACAACTGTGGATAAATTTAATAGGTTCTGATTTATTTGACCTAAAAAAAATACAATGCTCCCACATACCAAGGCGCCACGCTTCCGAGAAACATACTGCGGCTCTGTAAGAAAAAAGTTTTGTTTCTCAGTTACTTTTGTGTTTCGTCTCATTTTTCTGGTTTTTGATTCGAAATTTAATATATCGATGCCACACTCATCAATTTTTTAGGACGCCCTCTGAGGCATTTTCGCAGTCAGTTTTGGCATTGAAATACAATAATACAGTACTTAAGTCAGAATCCTTACTTGAATAACCTGCCATTTTGATCAGAAGTGTGCGGGTACCGGCTTAATTAGCAATAGGTGTCCTTTTTTTCTTAGTTTTACTGAATTGTTTGTTCTCATTCTTCAGAAGTCTTAAGATTTTCTTCAAAACAACTGCGGTTTTGTTTTCTGGTTTAGTAAGCAAAAAAGTGCTTTATTTGGAAATGAATGATCAATGCCCAAAACTCAAAGTTTTATTGATTGCACCGTAAATCCCCTAGTATCTTTTAGGGTTACTTTTAATTACGTTTCAATTATTGATGTTTGTCATTTTGATGTTTGATTTCAGTTATTTTCAGTTTGCGGCATTGATTGCGGTTTTCCCATTCATTTTGTAACACTTTTCGTTCAGTTTTCGGTTTTGTAATTTCAGATAACTGTTCACTTTTTCTTTCATGCTCTTGGCAAAGTTAAAGGATTTTATAAAAACATATAACCAAAAACTTAACGCACATCCGACTGTACGAGATTACTGTACGAGATTTTCAGTTAATATTTATTAATGGAATTTTGTTGAAATAATCAAACTTGCTCGTTTTTATTGAAATAACGAATAACGAAAAAACAAAAATTAATGTTTTGAAAAGAATACCAGTTGAACTGTGTCGGTTTTTAAAGCCATAAAACAACTTTTGAGTCAGAAATTCTTCGTTTTTATCAATTAAGATCCCTTTTCTTTTAAGAGGCCTTTTCTGATTAAAAAAATGGCTGGTATCTCTTTTTCATAAATCCGGAGATAAGCTACCATTAGTTCAAGTTTTAATGGAAAAATAGCAATTATGGATTCTATTTGATTCCTTCTCCTCCTAGGAACTGCGGAAAGTTGGTTTACATAGACAAAAACACAGTTGTTATGAGCTGAAATATTTGACCTTTACAGGTCAAAAACAATAATTATTCATATCCACCAAAAACGCCATAAATCTGACATAACCTTTCCTGCTGCGCATGACAAAAATTATTTATTCTTTTTCAAGTATTTTTTTCCCTTTTTAATTGAAACGGTTAAATCTACGGGCTCTCAACGAGAGAATAAGGAATCAGTATTGATCAAGTCTGTGGAAGAAACAATGAAGGAAATTTATTTTTTTTTCTATGTTTGTAGAGGAATTCAGATTTGTCCACTGTACTGAAGTTCAGAAAAACTACTGTAATAAAAAAACTGTTCATCATTGAAAACACATTATAGAACGTACATTTCTTGATCCTTGAAACAGCAACTCTGCAAAATTTTGTATAACAAGGGAGCTTCTCTTGTCTCAGCAACCAGTTTTACAAGCAACATGAAAAATTAGTTCAAGAATTGTTTTGGCATCTGTTTGTTTTTCTACTCCTAAGTAGACCCTGTTGACTAAATCTTTTCAGCCTATGAAGCATGAAGCCGTTCTATTTGCATTTTACTCCCATTAGTGGATATTTTGACCTAGCTTTAAAAAACCGCAAAAACGATTATTTGCAAAATCAAAATGGTGACCGAAAAATATGGTGACAACATTGTGTTTAAAATTTGTAAAAAAAATTGATGTCCGTGGTCCACTTCTCTTTAACTGTTCCCCTCTAATACCCACAAAAAGTCGTTGGAAAAGTTTTTGGAAACGTTTCACCTGGAAAAAATTCACTTCATACCTGGAAAAATTTTTCAAAGTGTGAGTGCACACTATCATTTTTCTGCTACTACTCCGTTATCTATTTTGTTTTCAGAAAAAAAATTGAGACAGGATGCTTTCTGTTTCATCTGGAAATCGATGCGGAAGTGAGTTTTTGGGTGCGAAGCTTTCATTGAAGAGATATGAAATGGATTTTATGTTTATTAGCCGAAATAATTTTCATCAATTCGGATTTATGCTAACTTCTGACTGCAAAATTATGAAGAGTGCGAAATCTAAGGGTCCTTTTGCATTGACGATAAAATTTCTAATCCAAAACAATTTTGTTCAGTTTTTGTTCGAAATTTTTTACATTTCTTAAACAAAATATGTTCCATCGGAGGTTCATTGGATAAAGGTACGTTAATTGAACTAAGCAGAGTGCTTTTAATCTGACAACCAAATCTTTGATATTTAATCTGCTACATACACCCTCTACTGCAGGAAAAAAATTAAAGCGTTCTAAGAACTCAGCGTCTTCCCGTACCGAACCCTAGAGCCCATCAGGCCTGATTCAGAGATTTTCCAGAGGCCAAGTCATGGCAGAGAGACCCAAGATTTGGGATTTCTCTGGGCAGAGACCCTGAAGTCTTGATTTTTCTCTGTCAATAGAAACCTCAGAGATCGACTCTGGAGTGTTCTCTTAGCAGCCTTGTATTTGACATGATCAGACTCTGAATCAGGCTTGACGGTCTCGGGGGTTTCGGTACGGGTTGTTTAGGTTTAAGAGTGTCACCAGGTACACGGTCCTCAAGTTATGTCAGACAGCTACTTTGGTTACTGTTTCAAAAGCGTACAAAAGTCTTATAATTGGTTTTCATATAGTTGGCAAACCTATAAGAGTCCAACCGAACCTGATTAGTAGGTTTACCGAAATAACAAAATTAACAGATATCAATATTGCCTGTGATCTATAAGAACAACATTAGAGTATACCATTGTGAAAGGTGGTTCAGGAATGCAATATCTTGTGACTGCAATTTCTCCCCTATTAAATGTGGCCGATACCCGAAGTCGTTTTTTCTAAGAAATCTACAAATTCTGGTGTTTCTCAATTGATAATAATTAATACTTTTAGGTTTTTAGATATCGCATAACCTTGAAAAAAGAACAAAATTCATTATCCCACGGATTCACTCAACCCACTATTGGTCTTTGAACAGCAACCTGTGCCTTCCCCATTGTCTATTGTATTACTAAGAGCAGTTTTTGTGGTTGAATTTATGAAATATTCTTGTGAAAAACGATTTAGCTGTTCTTTCATTGCAGTTGTAGAATTTTGCCGTCGACTTGGATTGAAATTTGGTTTCTTGGGAACTATTGTTTCACGTTTTCTGCACAATAGAAACAAAGTTTTGGCAACAGCTGTTTTGGTGAAAAGATATTTAATGAAATCAAACAAAAATAATTTACTGTTTTTCCTTACGGGAAGAAAAAAACTAAAAAAGCCGAAATTTTTTCCCCATGAGGTTTTGTACATCTTTTGTTTTACTTACAATTACCCATTTGTTAACCAAAATTGAAATGAAAAAAGAACACTTTATTTCTACTTATATCTGTAAGGTTTCAGGCCATGCAAAAGGAGTAATAACTAATGCCCTAATATTTACTAAAAGAAAAATTTCTGTAAATGGGGTGGAGGGAGGGCAGTATCATAAAATCAACACAATGAATAAACGTTGATTGAACTCTAAATTTTTCCCCGTAATTGCACCTTATTGGATTTTGTTTGGGGTCTTCCTGTAATTATTCAGAAAAAAGCTGCTTTGATAAGTTTTTGGAAAAGAGTTCTACTGGATAAACCCTCTCTTGTTTTGACTTCTTTCAAGCTAAATGACTTTTGAAATTGTCTGGGCAAAGTCTTTTTGAGTTCACTACTGTGTGCAGAAACTTGTTGTTGGTATGCATACCGATTTCGGGCACTTATCAAACTAAAACATTAACTGACAAAATATTCCAAAAGAGGAAAAGAAGGAATTTGTTCCCTGCAAGGACTACAGGGTTTTATGTAGAATAAAATACAGTATTTAACAGAAAACAGTAACTCAAAAAACATAATTAATTTTAACTGAACTCAGGAAGAACAAGTAGGGCACTTGCACTCTGCAAACATTGAATATCTATCATTCAACTAGCAATTCTTTTGTTGAAAACGCTTTGATGACACGTCAAGAAAGCTAAATTTTGCAATCGATTATACCGCTCTTGCAGAAAAAACTTACATTTGTATTTGGAGGCTGATAAGAGGTTTGATTTAAGTTAATGTAAATCCAGCTGTTATCTTCTTTTCGCGCAGAGAGCTTTGATGCCAGTTGTTTCAGCGCTTTTGAAGCTGATAGGCCAGCTTCACCAGTGCATGCGAAAACAAGCAGACAAAAAGATTCTTTCTCCACCTCAGTTATTCTTTGTTCATACTTGTTCTTTCTGATAGATTCATGATAGTTGTAGGCTTCGTTACTGCTTCCATGGCATATGTTTGCAGGCGGGTTGAAAATTTTAATATCAAAATAGGATTTATTGAACCTCGATTCCCAAAGTCTGTTGGCCTTGATATCTATTCTTGCATCATCATCATCAGCAGTCGTTGATTTAAAAGCAAAGGTTTGCCCTTGCAACGGCTGAAGATGAGGTTCGATCTCGACATCATGACAGATATCACTTAACAAGATCGCAATGGAATCGCGGAGTTCATTATGTCTAATATGCGTGTATACTCCTTTCGGACAGTGGAGGAATTATGCAACATTGAAGTTTTGGAATGGTGTGTGCTTGCGGTTCGGAGCTAAATAATTTTTGAATGCTGCTTAGTTGAGTACTCTTAAAGGTCTTGGCTTCGATTCTATTCAGAACTTGATCTTTCTGTTTTTCAAGTTGCTTTAGCAGGATTTGATATTATTTGACCAGTAAATGTTTGCGTTCGAGACTTGACTATTCGGTTAAAAGGTAATTCAATGATTTTTTTTTTAGTTTTCCTTGTTTTTTGTTCATTTTCTTGGTACATTTAGGCATTTTTGTCAGTTTATTAAAATGCTATTTATGCGTAATCAAAGGAAAAAATATGGTTTAAACGAATGACATAATTAATTTTACATTCAATCAATAAATCAAATTTGTTGGTTTAGGTAATGTCAAGTTATGTCTGCGCGATATTTGACAAGTCATATTTGACAAGCACCTCTAGAACTAAGTTTAAGAAAATTCACTTGTGTGTTTTTTGTTTAGAAAGTTGAGTTTGTGTAGAAAATTTTGTGTAGAAAGTTTGAGGTCACCTGCTGTTATGATTTGTTCATAATCATCTTCCGGACTTTTTTGAGAGACGTCTGCGAAAAATTGGATGATGTCTTTTTTTGACCTTTATAGAATATTTTTTAGTGGTTTGTAGGTTAGCACGCAAGATTTATCATCTGCTGCCTATGTATTTTGACAAATTTGAAATGCGCTTTTTTCGCAAAGTCGACTGCCCTGTTTTTTTTTGTTTTAAAGTTCTCGATTGTATCATATTGACAAAAACAGAAAGTTGGTAAAAGGGAACTATTGAGTATTTCCACTCTTAGTAGAGTTTCAGTTCGAAAATTTAAATCGTAGTTTGTTTTGGAGTAGTTTGTAGTAGAACAAGATTAAAGTAGAAGACTTGGGTTGGGCACCAGATAAATTGATAACGAATTTACAAATTAGAGAAGTTATTGCAATGACTACGTCTGCAATGCAGTCTCCACGTACATTTATTCCTATCGATTCAGTTTTTGCAGACAAACTTCCAGTAAATGTTACTAATTGTTTTTGTTCAAATCGCATCCAATATGTTGATAAATTTTTGTCACGTTGTTAGAAACAATTGATTTGAAAGAAGAAATTTTTATCACTGCGGGATAAGCAATTTCCGTTAGATTTTAAATTTCTTAGAGCGAAGTGACGTCTTTGGGCATTTACATGTTTGCGGTTAATTCTGATTTAAAGTCAACATCGTGATGTTCCCCAAATGTGAAAAGAAGTAAAGAGTTCGTTCATTTCTGTGTACAAGCAAATGCAAATTTTCAAAAACGAAACAGTTTCATATTGGTTATGCTCTAAACAATGACACGACAGTCGAACCCTTGCAAGTGCAGTGTATGCAAACGGAACATCAAAGACAATGATAAATCGGCATTATAATGCGAGAAGTGTGAGCTTTGGTTCCATCGTCCATGTGTATTTCTATCAGTTGACGAGGTGGACTGGCTTGGAGCAAGGAAAAATTGCAAATGGATTTGTGATACCTGTGATAGTGATGAGCTCTTCCCATCCTAAGCTAAGTTGACAAGCACCTTAGATGAGAATAAAACTGCTCAAAAAGTTGCTGTTGCATTGTCTGCTAAAATCGGTACTGAAATACAAAAAATTACTGAGCTAGAATTGCCTAATCATATCAAGGACAATTTCAAAAAAGTTTTCAACCATACTTTGCCATGTTTTCGTGATGCTGTTGTAACGAATAATAAAAAAACGGCTAATGAGCCAATGCAGTTTCCGATTAACGGTCTGCCTGAAAATGCAAATTCTTCTAACAAACTTATAGAGTCTGACACGAAGCTTCTTGACGAGGTTATCAGTTTTATAGGTCTAAAATCAGACCGAAATATTGTGCAAGCAAGACGCCTTGGAAAGTTCAAAAACGCTGCTAACAATGAACGACGCCTTTATAGACCAATTCTTATTACAAAAAACAGTCCACATTCCTGGAAAATTATTTTGCACGCAGCCATTATCTAAAACATTTAAGCATTCCAGTGTATATCAAAAAGGGTTTGACGCAATCCGATCGAGAATTGGAAAAAAAAATTCTGTCAAAGAGATTTCAGATGATCAGTGAAGGCAAAAGTAAAAATGATTTTCGAATCAGAAATTTACAACTTTTTTTACCAGGTTAACCTGGTGAACTGAACTTGGTTGAATCGGTAAATTGACTAACAACGAATGCTAATTGTCTACTTGTAAATTGCCAATCTATCAGTTGTCTTGAAAAACTTTTAACAATGCTGAAAGTAGCGCAGGTGGAAAAAATTAGCTTACTATTCCTTACAAAAACTTGGCTCGATAACCAGATCACAGATTCTGAAATATTTCCTGGTGGGTCAAACACTGTTATTTCCCAATCGGACTGAAAAAAAGGTGGACATGGCGGAGTTTTAATAGCAGCATCATCTGCTATGTTGCATCTAGTATATGATTTATCAGAAGACAGTTACCCCTTTCGACTGCTGGTGCAGTTGTCCAAATAGAAAAAGCTGTGTTCTTTATTGTTGTGTAGAGACCGCCATCGTCTTCAAAAATCTTTTTTGGCAATCATATTTTGATGGAGTCAATATCATTTTATATCATTAATTTTAATACAATCCGCCTTAACCGTGGTTTGAATTCGAATTTCGAGCTCTATGTTGTAGGTGATTTTAACAAGCCCAAAGTAGGTTGGGCATGTCTTTCCTCGTCTAGTTCTTCAGATAATGATTTATTGGATTTCTTCACGGACTTAGGTCTAAATCAAATAATTAATGAGGCTTCGCACATTTGTGGGAACTGTCTAGATCTCATTTTCACTTCCCTAGAGTCAATCCCATTCCATCTCCCAAGAGAGTCTTTCTCAGATTACTTTTCAATAATTTTCCAAGTTCCACTCGTCAATAATTACAGAAGTATACGAAGTTCTAGTTCCTCGAAATCATCTTCATTCTTCAAGCGTTTGATAAAGAGTTTTTTTCGTTTTACGAACTTCTAACTTTCTAAATTAAAGCCTCTGATTTTTTTTAAATTTTGGTACTATGAGCTGAAAAAAGCGTTCTCCGTTTCGATAGCTAAGAAACGCCGAAAGCGTGTATCAGCTCCATTTTTTACTCTTTGCAAACCATGCATTTGTTAAATTAAATTGAGACAATTCATTGAAGGCTGGAAAAAGATTGGACACTATCGGACCAGTTAATAGTGAGGGAAAATCAGAAAGAGCTTTCAGAGTCAATTGAACTTGACACGAGTCTTCTTATTGAGAAAGGTAGTTTGACGAGCAGGAATGACTGTTTCAGACTACTCAGGACTCTCAAAGAGACTAGCGCTTCTCCACCTGTGATGAATTACGACGGCGTCGTTTTTTCAACTGACGATAAAAAGGCAAATGAATTCATTGATTTTTCCAGCTCTGTCCATAGTTGTAAAACTCACGAGAATTTTCCAACAGCTTTATGTTCGAGTATTAAATTACCAGGTGTTACGTTCGATGTTTTGGAAATTGAAAACATATTTAGCAAATGTGACGACAGTTCTTCTATGGGCTCAGGTCAAGTACCATCTTTCTTACTTCGTGATGGCTGTCAAATTTTAGCCCCAGCAGTTATGGCATAATTTCAAGTTATTCAAAAGTCCTCGCATTGGCCAAAAGAATGGAAAACGTCATATATCACACCACTACACCAAAAATGGTTCAACAAGTGACGTTGACGTTAAAAACTAACTTCCGATCAGCTTTCTTCCTAAGCTTTCTAGTGTTGTTGAAAAAATGTTGTTCAATTTTTTGTATCCACTAGGTAGGCCACTAATCACAAACGCTCAGCACGGTTCAATGAAGAGACGCAGCACAACTACTCAACTTATTTCATATTTTGATGTTCTTTACAACAATCTTGACAAAATTTCCCCTTGTGCTAGCGTCTTTTTTGATATCAGAAAGGCTTTTGACTTCGTTCCACATCATAGATTACTAACAAAACTGGCAGCATTTGGGTTTGACGAAGCTTTTCGTCATCTTTTTTTGGATTATCTCGAAGATCAACACCAAATTGTCAGTATAGGATCTTGTTTGTCTAAACCCTCCGTTGTAACATCTAGTGTCGAACAAGGAAGTGTCCTTGGACCACTTCTGTTTATCTTGTACATGAACAATCTTGTTGACTATGTGCAAAACTCCCATGTTTTCTTGTTTGCCGACCACCTAAAATTGCTATGCGTTGATTGTTTCGACGGTCTGCAATGTGACATCAATGGTATTTATAAAGGGGCAATCTAAAATCAACTGGAATTTCATCCAGAAAAGTGTAAAGCGATGAACTTTAAATGCACCCAGTCTCCCTTATTTCTAGAAGCGGAAATTCTTTTCATTAGAGATATTATGCATTTGGGATTGCTAGTTACTGAAGATCTCTGTTGGACAACACATGTTAAGACGAAACTTGCAAAAAGTAATAAAATTTTTAATTTTATGAAAAGAATCATACTGTTTCAAGTTTCTATTCTCCGCAAGAAAATGTTGTACCAAACGATGATTTTATCTGTCTTATTTTACTGCTCCCAAACTTGGTGTGTTACAACTGGTATTTTCAAAGTATTAGAAAAGTTTCAGAGCAAAGTCTTGCGCTGGGTTATTAGGTCTGAGGATTACAACGAGACAGTTTCAAAACTAAATTTGTATCCAATTTGCTATCGAATTGCGCGAGCTGACCTCATTGTACTGTGGAAAACTTGGCATGGAACAATGGAGAGTAGTAGTATTAGTAGTTGTAGTAGTTTAGGCTTCAGTGTCGTGGCACTATGGTTGACATCCCTTTATTGGTTGGCAAATTTGACATTCTGTACTGGATTGCAGTTGGTGCAGTTGCACAAAAAGGTCCACGTAAGAATTGGCTTCAGAATAATGTCTAGAGAAATAATTTCAGCATAGTTCAGTTAATCGTTTTTGATTAAGCTTTCAATAGATGAATTTGTGATTTTACAGATAATGTTCAAAAGTTGACTAAAACGCCTCCAGAAATTTTCATCTGCTTTTTCGTTCTTGTTTGATTTATGTTTATTAGCTCAAATTGTCTGGTATTTGGTTGATCATCACAGTTTTGGTTTCTATTGATGGGAATATTGATATTGTAAATTCCTGAGAGAAAACCATATAAGAGAAGTAGATCGTGTAGCTCTATATATAAAGAGAGAGGAAGTAAATTGAGCTTTCCAAGCCTCTTCTTGTAATTCAGTTCCCAGTTGTGTAAGATCCAACTGGTAGCTTTGTTTTGAACGCACTCAGTCTCTTTCGTCTCCGTTTTGTTAGCGAACCAGGCTTGAGTTGCATATGTAACAATTGGTACGGCATATCCTGCGTACCCATTGAGTTTTGCGCTTAGTTTCGTGGAAGTTGAAGTGTTTCTTTTTAGGAAGTAGAACGTTTTCATTGCCTTTGAGCACCTTTTTCCGACATTAGGTTTCCAGTTCAGTTTTGGCGCCCTTGTAATAACTAGATCCTTTTGCTCGCTCTGGTAAAGTAGAGTTTTGTTGTTTAAAAGTAACTTGGGTTTGTCTTGACATTTCATTGGCAAGATATAACACTTATTTTGATTTATTGTCATTTTATTAACTAAACATCATTGTTCTACTTGTTTTATATCGTTTTGCATGTTTTCACTATTCGTTGAAACGAGCTTGAAACTGTCTGCATAACCAAAGGCTTCACTTTTAGTTACTTGTAGAGGAAGATCTTTAACAAAAATGATGAATAGAAGTGGACCTACTAGTGATCCTTGTGGAACACCACTTGTTACTTGCACTGTTTCAGAGTTAAAATCATTAAGCTTTACGTATTGTTTTCTTTTACTTAATTAGCTGGCAAAAATTTTCAAGAAGTTACCGCCAATGCCTAGCATTTCAATTTTCTGTGACAAGATGTCATGTGGAACGCTATCGAAGGCTTTTTTGAAGTCCAGATACAGAACCAAAAGTTCTTCTTCATTACCATCAAATTTGTTGTAGAGATGATTTAGGAACAGCAACATCTGTGTCACCACCGACCTGTGTCTTCGAAAACCATGTTGTGGATTGTGTAGTGTCGTTTTTATAATGTCATATAGTTCGTTGGATCTTTTCCGTTTGTGCCCCCCCCCCGCCCCCAGCTTAGTGGGTGCATATTATTTGCAACCCCCAGATACAAGTGCAATATTTGTACATATTGATTTACTATGTAATGACACGTGCTCTGTCACTGGGGGGAGCATAACGTACTGGGGGGCACAAACGGAAAAGATCCAGTTCGTTAAATATAACTTTTTCGAAAACCTTTGATGTGTTGCAGAGAAGGCTTATAGGTCTGTATCGCTTCACGTCTGCTCTGTCTTCGTCTTTTAAGACAGGAATAAGAGTGACACCAAGCTACATGTCAATAGAACGACACTCAGCGCCCGAGAATCGGTTTAAACCTTTTTTGAACAACCATTGACCAAAAAATTCAAAACAGACAACTGTTTTCTTATTCGAACTAGCCACGCCGCCAATTACCTAATTTCTATCAACGTCATTGACTTTACGTCATCTTTCAATATTTTTTGTAAGAATTTAGATTATTTTTTCAGAGCCAAAACACTTTCTTATAACTACTATCGGCCATGTACATACTTTCTTAAATGTCGCTGTGTGGACTGCAGATCTTACATTTGCTACTTTGCTTTGTTAATTTGTACTGTCATGTCTTTCTTTTACTATGTATTCCTGTTGTTGGAATTTATGTTTTTTACTGTCGAAATATCTTGACGTTTAGTATCCATTTTGGTACACTCTGAAAATTGTCAAAAGTTGCAGGTTGCTTTTGTTTGGATCCAAGATTCTGAGCAATAAGTTAGAATGATGACGAATTGACCCTTGTATGAAATAAACTTAGTTCTCCAGTCGCTTTGTTGAGATATATTTCAATTTTAAAGAAGGCCTTCAGTGATTTTGATTTGCTTAGGTTACATTTTTCATTCAATGTACGAATACTTTGAATCAATAAGCCATGATCCCGCTGAGATTCAACCCGGTTCCGCTCCATGCTTTTTATGTTTGCGTTCAGATTTCCCTTAATGCTTAGTAGTATTGTTCTGCCAAAATTTATTAAGTATCTCACGTCTTCAAAAACATAGTTGATCATGTTTTCGCACGTAGGTGGAATATAATTGACGTAAATGAAAACTAAAAGGCGGCGGAGAATTGAGCCTTGTGGCGCTCTTAGCTTTTTTATGTTTTGGTATACACCGTCCTTATTTTTGGTATACCCTGTCCAAGAATAATAACAGTTGCAGGGTTTTGACAGCTTTTTTGTGAGGTTAGGTATACTCTTATAATTTAAACACAAGAAGTTGTTAGTTGGTTTTCAATTTTTTTTGGCTTCTTTTTCCGTTGCTGTGACCAATAAACTATACAATTTCAACCAAATGAAATCCATCTGTTATCTCAAGGTTCCTTAAATTCAATTTTCTCAATTTTTTTTCTACTGGAGGTATGCCAGCATGCATTTTTATCGTATCTGTTGTTTGTTCTAGTGTTTCACGTGTCTGCATGGAAACGTTTTTTTGGTTTGGAAACGGAGGATCATTTCTCTTTGAACTGAGTTTTACTGATAGTAAAGATTAATGATTCATTAATGACTTACCTGAAACTGTTTTCAACTCCAAAGTCTTTCTTTTTGCTGACGATCTCAAATTATTATATAATGAAAATCTTGGAAACGCACACGGAATCAAACAAGATCTAGATTCAATATTGCGTTGGAGTTACGAAAATAACATCAGCTTCAATTTATCGAAATGTCAGTACATAAATTTCAATATCAAGTCGAAATTAAGTCCGGTTTTGGGTCAATGGTCGCTGGAACAATCGAGAACTGTGGAGGACCTTGGTATCACTATGAACGACAGCCTCACTTGGAAGGAACATGTAGAATTGCGGACTGGTAAAGCCAACAAATTCTTCCACCAAATTAAAAGAAACACATCATATCTCCTGACGGTTACTGCAAAACTAAATCTTTATAAGAGTACGCTTATTCCAATCTTAATCTATGGATCTAACTGTTATATGCCTTCAAAATCTGACATGCGACTCCTTGAAAAATCTCAAGAAAAAGTTTCGAAATGGATCCTACCGAACCTTGATTATTGCGAACGACTGAGATCCCTGAACTTATTACCTCTCAACTATTACATTGTGCTAACAGATCTTCTCTTGCTATCGAAATTGGTGAACAATTATTATGCGTTCAACATCAGCGAGCATATTAATATTGTGCAAAGACGGTCAAGTTTTCGGTTTGTGTTGCCTGAAATCAAAAAAGAATTTCAGCGGTCAAATTTTTTCTATCGAACCACATATAGAGCAAATATCATTGATTTAAATGTTAATTTCTTTCAACCAGTCGGACTCAAAAATCGAATCTTAAACTTGATGTGGAAGTACTATAATATTTATTTCAGCATCGAAAATTCGTGTTCCATAACATTTATCTGTCTCTGCGAAAAATGTCGGTCCTCAAACGAAATAAACTTAACAAACAAACTTAAACTGGTATGATTCATCTATTTATATAATTTTTGCGGGAGCAGGCCCTCACGTTTGTGGAAGCCATAATAATAATAATAATAATAATAATAATAATAATAATAATAATAATAATAATAATAATAATAATAATAATAATAATAATAATAATAATAATAATAATAATAATAATAATAATAATAATAAGGAAAGAGTTGTAACTTGTAACTGATGTACAGATCGAAGAGGCTTGTGTCATGTTCAGAGAAAAACAATAACGAAAAACTGAACTCACATCTACAACCGGTGTAACTATTCGGGACCTAATTAAGCCACTTCGAGTTACCTTGGAAGAATATTAAAAATTAGAAAACTGACAGTTGTTACAATTTGGAGACCGCTTTGTTCTTCCGAGCAACTTTCTTTGTGTTTCGTTCCCTGTCGTTTGTTTGCCTTTCGTGTTCCTTCTCGATAGCCGGGGCTTTAGCTGCAAGATTTCCCTATCAAACGGTTAGAAGAAGTATCTGATCAAATTGAACTGACGGGTATACTTGCTGAAGTTCTTTTGTGTACTTCGACTGTTAACGCGTGCGCTTAGAAATCAGTTCTCCAGTCTTTTGATTCTCAATCACCAAATTCTTGATAGAGCTTGATATCTTCTGGTATAAACAATGGTGTGGATCCGGTCTTTCTCAACCAATAGCAGCGAGGAAGGTTGCCGATTCATTTCTGTCACTGGGTAGAGAGTTTTTGTCCGTAAACAACTGGCTCCAATATAGTAAGCCATTTGTAACCAGTCGCCAACAACCCTACAAATTTATACAAAAAGAATTATCGGTCCTGTTCGCAATTTCGTATTTTATCATCTATTCTGCATAAACTGGCGACTCGGTGGATTCTCGCGTCCGAAAAAACTTGGTTTTGTATCGAATCATGATACAATTGCCCTTAAAGTAAGAGTCAGAAACCTAAGCTACTTTTAAAGCTTAGTAAAGCAAATTAAATATAGGTTACAGCTCCTGTCAGACTAGATTTGATGAAATGATCAAACAGATAACTGAATTACCATTTCATGGATTTTTTTTTGGAGTAACACTCATTATCTGGTTGAACAATGGTACGATTGAATTAGACCCATAATATTTGAAATCGTTTCAAAAACGACCATGCATTGATCTCAATTATCTCAACTTCGTGTTTTGGAGATGCGTCTCGGTGTCCGATCTGACGCCCTGAAGATGCTAGAGAGTTACCTGATAGGACGTACTCAGTGTGTTTACCTTGATGGTGTCTTTTCTGACGAATCCGATGTTTTGTATGGTGTTCCCCAAGGTTCCATCCTAGGACCCGTTTTGTTTTGTTGCTATCTGCTGCCACTTGAAGATCTATTGTTACAAAGGAACATCGGTTTCCACATGTATGCCGATGACACAGTTCTATATTTTCTGTTCACTAGTCAACAAAATTTTGACGATACCATGAACCAAATTACTACTTTCTTTTCAAGTTTCCGTCTGAAGTTAAATAAAGACAAGAGTGAGTTTTATGGCTTAAAAAACCTGACAAAGGAACCGTGACTGTACCACCGCTTTCTATACCTTGTGAAACTGGATTATCTTCGTCTCTTAAACTCCTGGGTGTTCAATTCGATCAGAATCTCTTGATGGAGAAGCAGATCAATCGTGTTGTGTCTTCCTGCTTTTTAACCTTCGCAAGATGTTCTCTGTCAAACACCACCTTGAAAGGACCATTTTAATTGAGCTGATTAGAATGCAGGTGATCTCACGCCTTGATTATTGCAATATCCTTTATGTATCTCTTCCGACTAAGCTCATTTCAAAACTCCAGCGTGTAATGAATATTGCGGCCCGCTGTATTTTCTGTTTACACGCCGGAACACCAACGTCAGCATATATTCGACAATTGCACTGGCTTCCAATCAAGCAAAGATGTCTTTTCAAGCTGTTGCTTTTTGTTCACAGAGCTATCCACAAGCCATCGGACAGTCCATTATATCTACAGGAGCTATTGAAACGAAATACTCGCGTTACGAGAATGAACTATGTGTACAACTTGGAAGTTCCGAAGACCCGCAGTGCTTATGGTAGACGTAGTTTCAGATAGATAGGACCAACGGAATGGAATAAACTACCAGCCTCTTTGAAGTCAATCCCCACTGAACTTTGCTTCCGTAAAGCTCTTAAATCTATCTGTTTTAATTCGCTGTGCACTTTTGAGTTTGTAAAAGGTGTTGAAACTAATAATAATAATAATAATAATAATTATCACGGTTGATTAAGCCGCCTACGTCATGCGCAATTAAGCGATTGAAACAGCGAGAAGAAACAAGGCAAACAAAATAAAAAAAGCAATGCTAGAGCGCATTGCTGAAACGTTGATTAAAGAAGATGAAGCAGAATTTTAATCAAATTTAGCAGCATCCCATTCAACTGAAAAACTTTTTCAGATACTACAGAAATTTCAGGGTCATCGCGATTCCAAGCTCTGTCTCCTTTAAGAACGAAATAACTAATGATTCAGTTCGTCAATGTTCTCTGTTCTCAAAATATTTGGCTCATAAACTTCAAAGTTTCTTCCAGCTTTGTGCAGAACAAAGCACCCCGTTGCTACCATTAATTACAGACTTTGACATTTCTCAACAAACGACTGAAAAGATCTGCGAAAATTTAGAAAGTCACAAAGCAAAAAGTCGAGACCAATTATAATTGTACAGAAAAGCCATTCGAGGACAGCGAGTAAATCCTTAAAACAAATATTATACGAATTAAAACAAAATGATGTTTTTCAAGGTAGTTGGAGCACTACAGTTGCCGTTCCACCTACGAAAGAGGTTGTAAGTCCGATGTAAAAAAATACAGGCAGATTTCTCTTCTGACAATTGCATCTAAAATTTCTGAACGTTTTTTGTTAGCCAAAAGCAATCCCTGCAAAACTCTACTTGTATCGTTAACGCTTTGAAAAGTGACCGTTGGATCTAACTGATGGAACATTGGTTCAAAATGAAGGTAAGGACCTTCATTTTAAACAAATGTTCCATCAAGCCCAATGTTGTTGTCGAAAAAGTCGCTCTTGCGTTGTTCAATTCTTGGCATAACTAGAATCTATCTTTAAAGCAATGATTCAAGGGAAAATTTTGACGTAATTTATACCGACTATGAGAAAGCGTTTGACAATGTCGATCAGGGTAATTTTCTAACAAGACTATTAAATCTTGGTGTCCGCGGGAAAATTATCAAATTACTGCAATCTTACATAATCGGATAGACGCAAGGATTTAGAATCAACGGTCCTTTTTGAAAGCTATAACATTACATGTGGAGTTATGCACGGATCAATTCTGGTATCTCTTTTATTTAATCTACGTCAATTATTTACCAGAAACTTACAGAGCTGTTGTGCTGACGACGCTTAATTCATATCTATTAATAGTTCTTATCTGATTTGTCAAATGGATCTTACTCGGGTGATGAAATGGAGTGAACAGCAACACATTCCCTCGAACTTTAAAAAATGCTCTCAAATCTGAATGTCTACTCCATACTTCACTTTAGTTTTTCCTTGGTCAAAAAGGCACAAACAGAAAAATTTAGGAGTTTATGTCACATGTGATCTGAAGTGGGACATCCACATTAAAAAATCTGCGAACAAAGCGATGGGAATTCTTTTTAGAAGCTCACCACGGCTAACTCGCTCAGTTAAAATGAACTTGTAATAATTTATGGTTCTGCCCGTCATACGGAAATTTTTGTTGCTTTGCTAATATAACATGACAAAGGTACACGAAAATATTCAGGGAATGAGTTTGAAAGGTATCACAATACGAGCAGTAGCAATTTTAAAGAACCACTTTATTGCAGTCTTATCTTACCGGTTTCTTTACATCTACGGTTACAGGATTTAATTTTTTCTTAATCTCTTACTGGTGGTCAAGTCAACTTTAACATCTATCAATTTCTTTGCCTAAGGACCACGTTCATTACCGAGTTTCAACGCACTGAAATTCGACCATTTAAATCCACGCCTTGAAATTTGTCAGCAAAGCTTCTCCTTTAGAACTTGTGTTCTTGTTAATAGATTAGAGTGTACAATTTGGAAATGCAGTTGGTTTGAAAAGTCAATACTACTCAATTTTCCGTAGCATCATTTTGAAACAAGTTACAACGAACTAGTCAGCAATACGTGAAAATTTTAACATAAAGCATGGACAAAGAAAAGGTCACTGTCCACGCGCCTGAAGACACCGATGGGCCAAATCCCTACTACCTACTATCATTGAATAAATAATCTGAAACTCCTTCCGCTAAATCTTTATTGAGATGAACGACATTCTGATGCTTCTTGGCGTGCTCAACAACTATGAAGTCTCTTTTGACAAGACTACACGCGATGCGTACGATACCACCAGACAATTTTAAATAGGCGAGTTGCCTTCTGTACAAACAAGACTGATGAAGACAGACAACTACTTTGTGCGTACTACGAAACTTCACAACTGCCTCATCGTTGCCTCTCCGACATTTCAGCAAAGACCAGACAAATCGACTAACTGTCTGAAGAAGTACAGTGAGACTAACACATGTACATCGAGACTCTATTGCTGATGCGGAAACTGCAACATCTACGACAAACTACCACTAAAATAAGCATTTGACTTTAAGAGGAGGAAACCACTTAGAGCTTATGCTCTGAAGCCTACTCTGCTACTACCTATTACTACAATATCGATTTTTTTGCAATAAAAGCGTAAAGTCGAAATTAATTGAAGGTCGAAATACAGGCATTTCTGCATGTTCTTGGCTCAGTTAGCGATAAATTAGGCTTAGGAAGTTTTAACTCACCATTCAAATTGTTCTCTCCCCATACCTTACCTGTTTGTTAACATTTTTTTACATTGATGCAACCGAGCCTATATGGCGGCACAAAAGCATTGTGGCAATTGTTTTGGCAGCTCTCTACGGGCTGTCTGAGATTGCCAATATCGGCAATACTTTAGTTGATTGTACATTCTTTTAGTTTTGTAAAAATGAGTGGAGCAATACCTCTAAATCAATCCTTGCTACTTTCAAAAAACACTGGTGTGTGCCCTGTAGGGAAAGAAACGAAAAAAGAATTAGAAGTGAAGCAAAAAGATCAAGCCCAAGATGCTGGATCGAACGAAGCATCTGCGCTAGGAATTGTGGACGAAACTGGAAGTTTATCGGAATCCGCTGAAACCATTGAATCTAGTGATACAAATATCAGTGTTGGTCTGACGCCGGAAGAGTTAGCCCCGAAGCTGGCTGCTGTTGTTAAATACCTTCAGAAGAAAGATTACAAGCATTTGTTTAGTTGGCCTTGGACTGAAACTTTCGCGCCAGGATTCAATCAACTCAATCCGCGTCAAACAACTTTGCGGACTATGCTGGATGACATATCGAACCAGAAACTGATTTCTGTTACTTCTCTTCACAAACAATGCTACGTCATGTTCGAGAATGTGGCAAAGTATGGCAGAGATAGCGAGTCTTTTCTATTCAAATATGCTAAGAAAATGCAGGAGTTTCTGTTGAAAGAATGCCAAAAACATTTTCCGACATTCTCACCAACAGTTAACGTTGAAGATGAGATAGGAAACTTTGAAGTTAACAGAAAGCGAAAAATAGATGAAAGTGATGTAGGCAATAATCATCAAGACGATGCTATTGAAGTCAATCCAAAGTTGTCCAAGCTTGAAACTCAAATTGTTGAGCGTCTGCAACAGTTTGCAGGCCAAGAGAAAATCGAGGCAAGTTGTCGGGCATACATTTTTACCTGCTGATGAATTTGTAGAATTTGCTACAATTAGTAAAAAAAACTTGAATCCATAATTTTCATAAAAGCACAATCGCATTTCATTTCCCATCAGTGTAAGTTGATCCCATCCTCGATTGTGATCGATTTATCGACCGCCGCTGAGGCATGCTGTCATAGTTCGGGAGCCACGGGGCAATGCGCTAATCTCGTTTTGCGCTTAATCTGGTAATGCGCTTAATCTGGTAGCTATCTTCATCCAATAAAGAGAGACCCGGGACCATCCTAAGGTAGTGTGTTAGCACCACCCTTTGGTTAATTGTTTTTTGTTCAGAAACCTCGTCCAGTTACCCTCCTGGATGCCCTGGTCTCAAAGACCACTTGCAAAGGAAGCAACACTAGTAAATCGTCAGACGAAGAAGGAAAAGTCCAACTTCAGTTTGTGACTCCCGAAGACAGTGCTCAGTTAAGCACTTCTAACTCGTACGTCAATGTGCAGCCAAAGTTTCAAAAACAGTCAGTGAAAGTTAGTAGATATATGCTCATATAGCAATTACATGTTTTTTTTTAAATTTATTATCGTGTATGAAAAATGTAAGATGAATTAGGTTATATTGATAGAGCTATTGCAGAGATTTATCGGTCTAGTTAGCAGTTGAAAAAAAATTATTATCTATTCTGCACAAAAAGTGATATGCTGAACAAAATGGCGATTTTTGCATTAAAACACTGAAATTAATTGATATAAGATTTGATTGATAAAAACTCTTCTACAAAGTAGAAGGAAATTTGCATACTTTGTGCTTATTAAAGTGCTGTTTAAACTTTTAACATTTGATTAAAATTTGGTTCATGTGTCACCACTCGGTTAATTCAGAGAACTCGGTTAATGAGGTCAAATTCATAATGTTTTGCAAATTTGAATGACTTTTAATTGTTTACTTATTCGTAGAATATCCAGGTCAAGTCATTTACCGTCAATAGCAAGCCGAATCTATCGAAAGATATTAGTGTGAATTTTTCTGTTGAAAATTGTAACAAATCGATTTCTCTGTTACAGGTGAAACCTTACAAGTACTACTCCGTTGGCCCTTTCTCAGCCCACGCACCTTCCTATGACTCGTCGCTCAGTATGTTCAGCAAAGAGGACTCTGATCTTCTGTACGAGGTCAGCTATTTGACATCATTTAACGCAATTGCCTAATTTCTGGACTAACGTTTTTAATTGCTCTCATACAAAGTTTGTAGCAATTATATTAGTCCTGCTGGTCTTTTTATGCAATTTTTCGCTTGACCGATTCTTCGT
This sequence comes from Convolutriloba macropyga, assembly GCF_964194025.1. NCBI lineage: Eukaryota > Metazoa > Xenacoelomorpha > Acoela > Convolutidae > Convolutriloba > Convolutriloba macropyga. The sequence goes on from NC_134471.1 coordinate 71,848,033, forward strand.
CTGATGCTTTTGACTTTTCGTCCTCAAAAACGGGATAAACAGGTAGCCCCCTCCCACCCTGGTGCAACCCCCCTCCCACCCTGGTGCAACCTCCTCTTCCCCCCCCCCCCCGCTGCGTTCACCTCACATTCTTTGACTTCTCAAGTGACTTTTTCACGTTTTAATTCTTCATTTTTGTGTGGTATCTATTGGTCTCACTCATAGCAAAAAAAGGGCCTGATAGCCGAGTCGGCAGTTCGTCTGCTGAGTGATAGGAGGTCCATGGTTCGAATCCCGGCATGGACAACTATTTTCGCACATAAAGAAAAATTTATCTAGGCTACAGCCCCCCAAATTAAATTGCCTCGCCTGTCGTTGAGAGCAATTCTTCCGACATAAATCGGTTTATGTTTAGGGTTCTGTTCGTCCGACGAATGAAAAACCAGGAAACTTTTTATCAGTTGGGAAGAAAAATTTCATGCTTTTGAAGATCGGTCACTTGTGACGTGGGCTCGAAAATTACTGGGATGCATGGTTCTTAATTTAAACCATTATCAACGAATCAAAAATGTATTTGAAAACAATTTAGTCCTCGCTTTGATTTGTATCTGAGTTCTTTTCCGTCTCTTTGGTGGAAAAGATTGAACATTTTGTATTTTTAATTTTTTTTGTTCAAATTAAGTGGATTAGAATGAAAAACAGTTACACAGATAACAAAGCAAAAGATTAAATGTTCCATTTTTTTGGGAGGGGGGCCTCGAAAAAACCACCCAATATAAGATAGCAAAAAAGGGAGAAAACTCCAAGGAAAAGACACGGAAATAACCCTCACTTGACTCAGTGATGCAGTATCATCAAATTAAAATTAAATTAAGGTTAAAAGATTTTTCAAATGACATTAGAAGCAATTTTGCCGCAAATAAATCGTTTTGTTCTGTCGTTCTTTTCGTTTTCTTTAACCATGTGATTCCCCTATACGTTGTGCACCAACAAATTTAATTTTTCAAGGGCTTTTCTGTGTATTACCTCCCAAGAGTTTCCAGACGTCTAAAGTAAACCTATAGCATTGTTGGTTCTCGGTAGGTGGTTAATCATTCGATGGTATTCGTTCCACATTGCATGGTTTTTGTCTTCCGTGCCTGTTGAAGTGACCGATATGTTACTTCAAAATCTGACAATAGGTGAAAGAATTTAAACCAACGTTCCGTATGTTGGGGGGATGCAAGTGCTGTAAGCATGCGTTTAATTTACTGCGCTTGTGCTCCCGATATTTGACTGAGGAGCGCATTTCCTTTACTTTTTGAAAGAGAGATTGTCCGAAATCAAAAAGGCACCGAGTTTCTTTGCTATCAATATTCGGGAAGCATTCCGTTGCGGTCTTTATTGAGGCGGACTCAAAATCCATCAGCATTGAGTCAGAATGTTATACTGTCTTTAAATTTTCCCCTAAATGCCGGATGTGTATGGCAATGGATACGTATATGAATGGCGCTGTTATTCCTTTCTCGAGGCAATATACATTCAAGATATGAAGTGGTCAGGACGGCTTCTGAAAGTGCCGTAAAAAGCATTTTTGGCTTATTATAATACATATGGTATTTGATTCCTAAGAATTAGAAGGCATTTTTCTGGATTGCTAAACTCGGGCATCAAAGTAGTGGATAAAACAGGGATACCAGCCACCAGCAAAATTTGGCCTATTCTCCACACGCTAATCGCGTATGTCGAAATAGGCCAAATTTTACTGCTAACTGGTATCCCTGTTTTATCCACTACTACATATTCACTCAAAATCTATCATTTGTCTCACTTAGTGCAATCCACTAGTATCGAGTTAAGCTGGTAATTATCAGACGGAAGCTTGGGTTCTATCCCGACTGACTCCAGTGAACGTATCCCAGATACTAGTATAAAACTAATCAGTGAAACTGCTTCGCAGATGAGACCGTGTAAAAAGCACGTAAAACCAACTTGCGAAAAAACTTGAACAAAAATTGAAAGAAATATTAAAATAATTAAAATTTTCATATATATTCCCCTAATCAATATTTAACCAATCTAAAACTAAAACTTCCTGTCTCACTTGGCGTAGTGGTTAAATCATCGAGTCTAGTTAAGTTGCTTTAGCAAAGGAAGGTTTGGGGTTCCTTCCTCACTGACTCCAGTGAACGTCCCCCGATTGGCGATGCCGCCTTTCAGGATTCTGATGAAAAAAACTATGAAACTAAGTGAGATAAAAAAAACCAAATTCACAGTTCTTAAAAAGGATGATCAGTGAAACTGCTTCGCAGATCCCTGCTGTGAGACTGTATATGGGACACACTGTGATGGGTATACAGTCAAAAACACTGAGATCGGTGGAAGCACAGTGATAAGTGTTTTTTTTTTCAATGTAACTTGCGAAAATTGGTGACTCCTCTGTGGGGAGCGGTGTAAGGACCTTCAATCTTGGTCCCCCAACCGCTTCACGGATAACTTGTACACAAAACCGGCGTAACTCTAAACTTTTATGTTAAATCTTCCAGCATATTCCTTGAATCTATCTTTGGTGAGTGTATATCTATATCTATGTAAATAAATACATAATCTACACTTAAAATTTTTAAATCTAAATCCACTGATGTGTTGATTTTCTTTACACATAATACAAGTTATATATAGACTAGGATCATTATAATGTATATTCATATGATTAATATAATCTCTATTCTTAAAGTAACCTTTACAGATATAACATCCAAATAAACTATCTAAACATTTATCACAACACTTTCTCCATGATTTATCTTTACAATCACTACATTTTACTGATGTAGACATTTTCAATTTGTATGTTTTCAAAAATGAAATTTTTGTCTATAAAAATAAAGATGTCTAAAGTAGAAAACGTAAACTTTTGTTATATTTGTGATTTGGCCTTTGAAACAAGGAAACAATTTGCCAAACATAATTTAAGTGATGAACACTTAAATATGGCAAGAAAAGAGTATGAGGATGAAGTGGAAGATCCGCAAAGTGGCTTCTCCGATGAAATCTTGGAGAGGGTGTATAATCCGGATGAAGATGACTATGTTTTCAAACCCAAAGATAATACTAAGGATATTATTAGAACTGAAGCTAAAACTAAAACTAAACCTAAAACCGTAGACAACATCTACACCAGAATTAAGTATGAATGTAAAGCATGTCATGAAGAATTTAGGAATAAAATAGCTCTAACTACTCATTCATATAGTCATAATCGCAAGTATTTAGAAAACACTGAATACTTTGATATAAATTCTAGCCAGAACATGAAAGAATTTTATATTACTGATAAAGCTGGAAATTACATTGAAGATATAGATGAAGCCGTTAATAACTCATTAGAAGGAATTAAAAACTGTTAACAGTATAGAAAAGTTAAGAGTTTTAAATATAAGATTACAGTCGAGTGTGATTATAAGAAGAGAACCAAAGTAGAAGTTAAAATTACAAAAATATTCTTCAATACTGACTATATTAATAATAACGCAATTTATGAAAATGGAGACTTCACTCAATGGCTAAACTTCGAAAAGGAAATATATGAAGGTTATGGTTATGATTTCGAGTTTCTTGGAATAAGAAGTATTCAGTTGAACATTGAACCAACTAAAGCATCTATTGGTACCCATATAGATTTACCAGCTGATCTCAAAAACTCTAAATCGATATTGAATATACGAAGTTATAAATACAATTGCTTGCAACTAACTATTACTGCTTGGCTATATCCTGTCACGCACCATACAACTCGAGAAAGTAAATATGTAGATAAACTTATTGAGCCAAGACAACAACATGAAAATGACTTCGGATATATATTAAGAATACAGAAATTATATAATATTAATATTTGGTTATACACACCTTGTGGTGGGGGTAAAGTAGAATTGTTTAAACCAGTGGATGACTTTAATAAAGATAGAAAAGATGTAAGAATACGAGTTTGGAGTAATGGACAAATAGAACACTGTGCTCTAATTAAAAACAGAAACCTTGTTAGATCGACCAAATAGAATGAATCACAAATTCTATTACTGTGATAGATGTACCTATTGGTTTAACTCACAAATTAAATATGATAAACACGAATGCAGCACCTCATTCAAACCAGAGATTGTTTGTCCTAAGAAAAAACATATTACTTTTATAAATGAACACAAACGTCAGAATATAAAAAATACTATAACTGCCGATATAGAATGTTGCATTGTTGAAGTCTTAACTAATGGTTATGGCGACGCATCGGTGAAACCGGTTCCCGGATGGTCGGAGACCCATAAGTATGTAATAGCTGAACATATTCCTATAGCTGTGGGTTACACCTGGCAAGGTAACTTCAAGCACTACTTCGGTCTTGATTGTATCAAAAGATTTGCTAGAGATCTATTAGAGATAGAAACAGAAAATAATTTCAAACATAATGAAAAGATGATATTCACAGAAGAGGATAAATTATACCATGAAACTAATAACACTTGTCATATCTGCAGCAAAACATGTATTAATCCGCGAAGCGGTTACACCGATAAAGTAAGAGATCATTGTCATGAAACTGGTAAATATAGAGGACCAGCATGTAAGATATGTAATCTGAGGTATAAACAACAAAACTTCATTCCTGTAATATTCCATAATGGCTCTGGCTATGACTTCAACTTACTATACAGTGAACTCTTCAAACAGAATAATGATAAAAGAAAAGTAGATAACATACCACTAGCTGCTGGTAAGTCTAAGATGTTTAGCATTGGTTGTCTCAAATTCTTAGATAGTTATAACTTCTTAGCTATGCTTCTAGATCAAATGGCAAAGATATACGGATGTAAAACTAAAACATTATATCCATATGAATACTTTGGTTTAGATGCCTTGGGCACCACGACGAAGTCGTATGACAGCGAAGCTGCCAATGGTAGCAAAGCTATCTACTAAGAAGTTATAGGTAATCTGAAAATAGAAGACTTCAAATCCTCACTACATAATAAATTACCAACACAAGAAGAAGTAGATAACTTTAATAATGAAAACAGTCATAAAACTGGTAAAGATCTAACTATAGAGTATTTACAGAATGATGTTGAAATATTAGACTATTGCATGAATGAATATGTTAAATTAAGCATGAAAGAATTCAAGCTCAATCCACTACATTACGTTAGTCTCCCAGGTTATAGTTTTGATTGTTGGTTAATGTCAAGTGGTGTTACACTAGATACATTGCAAGATAAACAAATGTTAGATGATTTTGTTGGAGCAAAGAGAGGTGGTATATGTGGAATAATGGGTGATAGATATATTAATAATCGGCGAAGGTCCATCAGGGAACCTGCTTCGCAGATATGGTACATAGATGCAAACAACCTATATGGTTATGCAATGATGCAAAAATTACCTTATAAGGACTTCCAGTTTACTACTACTACTACTCTAGACACTATACTAAATACTCCAGATGATAGTGATCATGGTTATTATATAGTTTGTGATATTGATTATACTAATGAATGTAAAGAGAGAACAGAGCAACTAGCACTAATGCCTAATAAGAGAAAGATAAATGATAATGAATTAGGTTATCTGCGAAGCAGGTTCCCTGATAGAGAAAGAGATGGGAGCAAAGCAAGATCCGCGAAGCGGTTACACTGATCAGAAATTAATCTTAGATCAAAACAACAAAACAGAATATATGGTTCATTATAGGATGTTAAAGTTCTATGTTAAGATGGGAGTAAAAGTAACAAAAATACATAGAGTAATTAAATTTAAACAAGACTACATATGTAGAGATTATATACAAAACAATACTAACAAAAGAGCAACAGCTAAAACTGAAGCAGAAAAGGATGTAAGGAAATTAATGAATAACTCACTATATGGAAGAATGTGTATGAATCCTCTGCATTTCTTTCAAAGCAAGTTCTTGCATGATGAAGAAAAAATAATGAAAAGTGTAAGTAAACCAACATTTAAGAATATAACTAGATATAGAGATTATAGCCAAATAGAATATATAAAGAAAAAAATAGAATATAGCTCACCTGTATATGTGGGAGTAACAATACTCGAACTTAGCAAATTACACATGTATGATGTATTCTATAATATTCTACAACCATCCCTCTAAGATCTAACACTTCACTATATGGATACAGACAGTTTTGTATTAAGTTATAGTGAAGGTAAAGTTAGTGATGAGCATATGGATCTATCCAATCTCGAAAAACCAATCAAGACAAATATTAAAGTCCCCGGCAAGTTTAAGCACGAGCTTGGGAGTAGGATTATTGAGGAATTTATAGTCTTAACACCTAAGACTTATAGTTTGGTTACCCACGGGCAGAGCCCGTTTAAAGATAGCCCAAAGAATACTAAAGAAAAAGGAATAAAGAAGCATAATAATGCTAATTATGAAGAGTATTATGATGCATTAATGAATAATATACAGAGAACAGTAGATGAATGTAGAATACAAAAAGTTGGTAATAACATGACAACAACAATAACAACTAAGATTAGTTTAAATATATTTGATGATAAAAGGTTTTATGTAAATAACATAAAAAGCTATCCTCACGATGAGAATCTATATCTATTCAAAAGAGATCTAGTAAATAAAATCTGCGAAGCATATTTAAATTTAAACAAAGACCTACTTATAAATAATTTTAAAGAGCTAACCATTAATGATGATAGAAACTTAATCCTTGCTGCAATTACACTATATAATGATTTATTATAATTATAAAAAATGACTAAACTCGATAAGCTTATAGAATTAAACAATCTAGAAAAACAAAACAGAAGAAATAGATTAGACGATAAATTAAAACAACAAGAGTATTATGGTGAAATAGAAGAGTTATTTGATCCTTTAACTAAAACACTAAATGCAAACAGTGAAACGTGGCTAGCCCACAATGAACAGAATCTAGCATTAAGTGAACAAACATTAAGAGCAATAGATTGGCAAAATCAAGAGTTAGATAAACAAACTAAGATGATCAGTGAAACTGCTTAGCAGATTGGTGAAACTGCTTCGCAGATCGAGCAAGCTGGTTACCAGTTTAATGAAACTGCTTCCAAGATGGGTGAAACGTTAAAGGGGACCATAAAGCAAACTCAAGATATAGCACCAGTTTTTGTTGATACAAAGACAGCCAAACTTCTTCATGACATGGGGGCTCAAACTATTCCTCAATTAAAATTAGAACTCGTAGATTTACCTAGTAGGAGATATAAAATGAATGGTGTTGATATAACTCTAGAGCAGGGTGCATTTTTAGTTAGGGATAATGTATATGAGTTTTCAGAAGGATTTACTGATTTTCTTACTAAAACAAATGTAACATATGATGATAAGGTTGAGGAAGATGAAAACAAACTTAAGATGTTTTTAAAGGATATTAGATATGATTTAGGAAAAGGGGATAAGAAAAGCGCTAGATATAGAACAATAAAACGTATAATGGAGGTAAGAGATGATATATTTGGCAGGGGATTAAATGGCAACCCAAATAATTTAGTAGAAAGATTAGAACTATTAATACAAGAAACAAAAGCTGGTCATGATGGATTATATGATGAAATGCTAGATATATCTAAACAACTATTATCTATGAATATTATTAATCAAGAGCAACTAGATAATTTTGTTTTTAACTATGGTAAATCAAGGGTAAACACCTGGCTACGCCCATAATGATGGAAAAACAACAACAACTCCTAGCTAAAGAAGTATTCAGTCCTCAAATAACTAAGTTTAGAAGAGAAAGAATAATACCATTATATAAAGATGAAACATGGTCAGCTGATTTAATTGATAAGTCATCTCTAAGTAAATACAATAATATTTATAAGTTTATATTAACATTTATAGATATATTCACAAAATATGCATGGGCTATTCCATTAAAGAATAAATCTGGTTTATCTATAACTAATGGCTTTAAAATAGTATTAAGTGAAAGTCGAAAACCAGAAAATTTATGGGTAGATAGAGGTAGTGAGTTTTATAATAAAACATTTAAATCTTTACTTAAAGAATATGAAACGAAAATATATTCTACTTATAGTGATTTAAATGCTGTGTTTATAGAGAGATTCAATAGAACATTATTACATATAATAAATAAACCATTGTTCATCAATGGTGATGGTAATTGGGTAAATATATTAAGTGATGCAGTCATAACATATAACAATAACATCCATTCAACAATTAATATGACACCAGTTGATGCTTCTAATAATCCTGATAAGGTTAAATACACTTTTAATTTTAAGAATATTAAGGGTAAACCTGGCTACGCCCAGTCAAAACTTAAAGTCGGTGATTATGTTAGAAATGCAGATAAACGCAATATCTTCTCTAAGGGATACACTTCTAATTGGAATAGAGAACTATTTAAAGTTAATGAAGTTCTAAAATCACAACCACCAACATATAAGATAGAAGATTTTAATGGAGAGATAATAGAAGGTAAATATTATGAACAGGAACTATTGAAATCTGAGTTTGATTTTGAATCTAATAATAAAGTTTTGGAATCATTAAATATTTCTTAAAATAAATAATGACAAGAAACAGATTCAATCAGGCTAAACACCAATCGGGGAACCCGCTTCTCGGATCAACATTAACATCAACAAACAACTTAACACTAAGTAAGGCTCGTGGGTTATTCCTAGAAGATAATGATAATATTGATATGAAGGATACCTATAAAATTACAAATGTTCATCCTCCAATAGATGAAAAGGATGTGGTTAATAAAGAGTATTGTGACAATAACTTATTATCCTCTTCTAATAAAATTGATATTTTAAGTAGAAACATAACTGAACTAAGAAAAGGTGAATTTGATAAAGTTACAACTAAAATATTACAGCTAAATGAAATACAAGTTAATGAAAATCTAATTAAAGAATTCATTAAAACAGCAAATGAAGTCACAAATACTGTTAACTTTTGTAATAAAGTTGCTGCAGATACTATCTCTAAATATAATCAATTAAAACAAGAGTTTGATAATAATAAGTTTAATCAGAATATCACTAACATACAACTAGATGAAATGTTTACTAATGGTCTAAGGGAAATGAAAGAATACAATAAATCTCTTAGAGGTGTTATAGTACAATATATAATTTCTATACTTTTACGAAGTAAGTTACTTGATAATAAAGAGAAAGACAGACTTGAGATGCATTATGGTTTTAAACAAGAAGATATAACGAAAGAAATAGAAAGTTTTTTTACTAATGAAAATGAGTCAGCCAGCAGCACCGAGTGAGAGCTTACTGTATCCAGATTTATCATCAGTATCAGAACCGTTGATGCGCGAAGCTGCTGCTGTCAATGAACAGCAGATAAATGAAAAGATTCAAGCTAATAATAAATTTAACAATAATATTAACATTATAAAAGATATTAGAAATTATTATGAAACTGAAACTAATAATTATAATAGGAAGTTAAGTAGATATAAAAATTATATTAACGTAGCTGTGATAACAGAAGTACTATTATCATCAATTGCAACAACAGCAACAACAACATCAGTTGCATTAACAGGTATAGGATTACCTTATTCTATACCCACAGCGTTTGCTACAGCAACTGTTTGTGGTTCATTATCAAAAACAATTAATACTAAAATAAGAAATAAAATTGTAAAATATTCACAAATGTATATTCTAGCTAAACAATTTAGTGATAAATTTAATAAACTATATACTAAATCAATGAATGATAATAAAATAGATAATGATGAATATAATGAATTAGTCAAGTTATATGAGGATTATAAGAAGAACAAGAAAAATAAACTAAGTGTTTTTTTAAACTAAAGTGAGTAGTGTTTAGTTATAATAACATATTTAGTAATAATAATATTAGTATTAATATTTATCCGCGAACAGACTCCGTCTGTGGTGAACCAAGCGGTTACACCGATGGCAGAGCATGGCGAAGCATGGACGAAGTCCCATGACCGAAGGTCAATCAGGGAACCTGCTTCGCAGATCGATAGATGTAGAGTTAGAATTAAATTATCTCTTCTTTGTACCTAAGTATAAACCTCTTCCTTTTTGTACTACTTTTATACCTTCACCAGTAGTTGCAAATTTAATTAAATCAGGTGTGGCTGATAAAGCAGCTCTAGGGTTTCTAGATGCAGCTGCAGTTCCTATTTTACTTGCAATCTCTATTGCTCTTATTGGATTATTAGCAACTTTCTTTCCAAAGTTAACTGTTGCTTTACCAACACTCTTAAAGAAATCTTTCAATCCCTCAGCTTCTATTGTTGCATCAGATACTGTCATTGATTTATTCCTTCTACATAAAACACAATTACCTTTTAACATTTTAGTACCTTTTGAAGTAATAAAACCTCTTATGTTATTAGTACCACTATAATGTCTACCTCCAACACAATATGAATTAGTTTTGAACTTATTTAAAAGACTCATTTCTATATATAAAAAATAATGGAAGTTAAAAAGTATAATCCTTTTGTTGTTATTAAACCCAAGCCTAGGCCTAAGCCTAAGCCAAAGCTTGAAGCTAGAGGCTTAGCTCTAGAGAATAAAAAGAAATTAGACATTATTTATGCTAAAGGTTTTGTTAAAACTAATAAGAAATAGTTAAGTATTAACAAGAGTAACAATTAGAGCTGACTAGCTATAAATATAAGTATAAGTATATGGTTATGTATATAATTATAACAATAACTATATTATACTATAATTATAATTATCGCTATAGTTATATCTAAAATTATAATTATAATTAAGACTTAATTATAATTAAGACTTAAACTATAATTATGATATAATAGACCTTCGGTCATCTGCGAAGCAGTTTCACTGATTAATCTCTACGAGATTATATCAACCATCTTATTACCATCACTATTAACACTAATAACCTTTCTAGTTAATACTAATGCATGACATATAACATCTGCAACTGCAGCACTAAATTTAAAATTAAGTTGTATTGGTTGTGGACCTATATGATCCCTTTGATATCTAGTATCGAATACATATATTCTGTAATTACTTTTGAATGTTCTATGATTTATATATGGTTTTATATTATGTGGTAGCCCATTATAATCTTTATTAAAGCTAACAATCTCTTTGAAAGCCTCATTATAATTATTGGTTCCATAATTAATATTCATTCTATCCTCAGGATAAAACTCACTACCAATCTTACAATAACATTCAGTAACATTCATTACATCAAATGTACTTGCATCATGAGTTTGTTCATTAACATTATTATTTTCAAAACCAACTATTATATATTGCGGTCTTTCCATACCACTTTCCATACCAAGATCAAACAAGAAGTTAGTAGCATTGGGTACATTCTTTTAAAATGTCTTTCTTTCATAATAACTAAAGTCTACATTATTCTTTTTACTTAAACCCTTTTGCACAATAATTCTATTATCATTACTAGGATCAATACTAGGTACACACCATGATATATCTCTAATTTCTATATTACCATCATTAGCAACTGCACCAGGATTAGCATTAACTCTATATAGAGCTCTATCATTATTATTCCTTTTTAATATTAGTTTAAATCCTAAACCATATATAATCTTTTCTAAATCACTTACGAAACCAAATAGATCACTCATCTTAACCATCATATACATATGACCTCGTTGTGCAGCAATATGGTCACCTTTAAGTTGACTATCTCTATTGCCCTGATTTCTAACAAAACCACTCTCATATTCATCATCAGTACTAGTTAATAACTTATACATCAATAGATTAGGATGACAATGATCTATATATTCAATAGTCCTACCACCACTTGTTTCAAGCTTAATTGAACTAAACAATGCCATCATACCATAATTAACTAATCTGATATTAGCATCATTAGCAAATACACCACCAGCATCATTTGATACAACAAACTCTATCTCTAGATATGAATCACGCAAATTTAAGTGATTCTCTTCTCTATTGAGTATGATATTAATATTGGTATTTACCGTATTCATTGTTGCTAGATTATTTGGTTTATACTTTATAATCTTACTTTTGTGTATATCATTATTGTAACCATAAGTTGTATCCAAATTAAAATCCATTTTTATTAGATAAAAAATGACTGATCTACGAAGCGGTTTCACCGATAGTTTAATGTTAAGAGAACTACAAAATATACACGATGCTTTAACTAAAACTAAAGAAGAACACACACTTAACTTTAGAATGATAAAGCCAACAGAAAAGTTTAACTTTAGCGAACCTATACTTAATACATCAAAATTAGGTTTAATTAGATTATCCGTTTATAATTCGGTGTTTAATGTGAATAGGAAAAATAATCAATTCTTATATGCTAGTACTGTTATAGAAGATGATGAAACTTTACCTCGGGCTCTTAGCTCTGACCCTAACCTTAATCCTATCTCTACCTCAAGCCCAAACATTACATCTATACTTAATTATAATTATAAAGGAATCCCATTGCTATATTCAACTATTACACCGGGAGCATATGAGTTAACTGACATAGCAGAATTAGTAAAAGAAGAAACTGATGGTAATGTTATAATAGAACCTGATAAGAATACGATGAAATGTTTAATGGAAATAAAAGAAGGAGCACTCAGCTTTGATATAGAAAACTCACTAGCCTCATTACTAGGATTTAGAAAAATAATTTATAAAAAAGGTAGATATAAATCTCAGAAAATTATTGATATTATGGGTTTTAGTAATATTAACATTCATTGTAATGTGATATCTGGTGTTAAAGATAATGGTAAGGATACAGACATACTATATACTTTTAATCTAACTGAACCACCAGGTTACTTGATAAATATTATACCAACTAATATCTTATATGAAAATCTAACTAAAGATAGAATAGAATATATAGAATTTCATATTAAAGATGAGCATGGAAGACCAATAGACTTTAATGGTGATGTATTAAGTTTTACTTTACATTTGATTTAGACTTAGACTTATACTTACACTTAGACTTATCTGCGAACGAGCTCTGCTCGTGGTAAGCCAAGCAGGTTCCCTGATACTTATACTTAGACTTAATTATAAAACTCTCCGATCCCAATTAATTCTTATTTTACCATTAATGTTTTTATTTTTAGTTATATCAATGACAATATAATTATACGCGGTTCTTTCCATACCTTATTACATATGTTAGCAAAATCATTATAACTAAGTTCAACATTATTAAAGAAATCTTGATATATAGATATGAGGACTTTACCTCTCTGTTCAAATAAAATAAATAGATTACAGTTCTCTCTAACACTCTGTCTATCCAGAGAGAACAGGTTTTGATTAAGATATATCATATTACAGTTATTATGTCTACCTCTACAAAAGTGTTCATTAATAACTGGTTCTTTGGCTCTAACATCATCAAATATCATTAGTTTCTCTAAGTCTTTGGGTAGTTTATCAGGAGATGGTAAATCTTTTATATCTTTAATAAATTCAACATCTGCTTTTGGGTTTATTCTTTCTATACCATGGTATTGATCACCAGTAGGTCCAATGATGTATAGCTTATCAAAGTATATACTAGCTAAAAAGTTTTTTCAATAAGAATTTCTTACCACATTCACTAGGACCAGATATTATACATCTAAAGTTATCTGGGAATGCGGCTTCAGTAATTATATCATCATCATTTAACCATGAATATAGATCATCATTTATATTAATAGCAATAGGATTTGTTTGGATTATATTATTTCTTGGGGGTGATATATTCCCCTGATCGGTGAAACCGCTTCTCGAATTGTAACTAATTCGTGGATTAGGACTACTTCTCTGATTATAACTACTTCTCCGATAGACAATCCCATCATTGTCATTATCATTAACAATATCATTATCCTTAACATTATCATTATCATTAGCATTAACATTAAAATTATCATTATCATTAACATTATCATTAACATTATCATTAACATTATCATTATCATTAACATTATCATTAACATTATCATTATCATTAACATTATCATTATCATTGAGATTGACATTATCATTATCATTAACATTATCATTAACATTATCATCTGCGAAGCCGGTTCCCTGATTATCATTAACATTATCATCAACCTTATCATTACTACAACCTAAACAAAAACACTCATTATACATTCCTGGATATTTACATTGATTAACTAGAATATTCAAAGCAATGTTAATTCTAAATCCTCTATCAATAAGATAGATCATATATAAACAATAAGCCCCACAATAAGATTCATCATATTGTTGTATTCTTTCATCAGAGCCTAGATCAACATATTCTTCCAAAAATAATGGTGGCGTCTCAACACCAAAACTATCAAAGTAATAAACAGGACCACCTTCTCTTCTTATAACTAAAACCCAATGTGTACCTTCAGTTGGATGTAAATTTACAATAATGTTGATGTTAGGTTCATTAATCAGGGAACCTGCTTCGCAGATATTATCTGGAGTTTGATCTCTCATTACAATTTCAATTGGTGTTAGACTTATATCTTTTCCTATATCTTTTATTCTGATATCACTCATAGCATTATTATCAATATTAAATTTATTATTGAATTCCTCAAAAGTAAGGATAAGCATTTTTATATAAAAATTATATTTATCTATGTTTTCATTTATAAAAATGGAGACAGGTAGTGTGGTTATACTTAAAATTATACTCAGCCAAAGATCAAGATCAAAATCAAGATCAAAATCAAGATCAAAATCAAGATCAAAATCAAGATCAAAACCAAGATCAAAATCAAGATCAAAATCAAGATCAAAATCAAGATCAAAACCAAGATCAAAATCAAGATCAAAATCAAGATGAAAATCAAGATCAAAATCAAGCTAAAAATATAGTTATAGTGTGTAAAGATGACAGAGACTGGATAGATCCTGAGACTAATAAGTTTTATACCGGGTTTAATAAATGTGATATAAATATGATCACAAAAAATAATATGCATATATTTCAAAATTGTGTAATAGTACTTGATGATATGGGTGATAGGTTAAATAAGGATATAGATTATTATTTTACTGAAGGTAGACATTATAATATTCAAATGATTGTAATGTGTCATAAATCAGCTCAAATAATTAATACAGCAAGAATGAGTTGTGATACTATTTATTTAACAACTTATAATGGACCTGACCTATTTAAAAACTTTAATGAGATATATAAATGTGAACATGACTTCAATAAAATAATTAATGAATTAAATAGTAACTATTATAATTGTACAGATGGAATGTCAGATGAACTTCGTTATGGTATAATTAAATATAATAAGAAAGAAAATACTTTTATTATTATTAGTAGTAATAGAACAATGATATATGATTCAAGAGTTGGTTTCCTTGATTTAAAAGCTCTTAGTTTAAAAGATGAGTTAGGAAGAGAAGATATAAATAAACTTATAGCATATATGAAACCGCTCATGATAAATGCAACAGATAGAAATGTTATTAGTCATGATAATTATCAGTTTTATTTTAATAAACTTCTTACATTAAAAGGTATTAAAATACAGAATGATGTTTTAACTCAGGAAGCGGTTAAAGCAAATGGTCTTAGATTATTTTCAACTATTTTAGGTATTATAAGTTCAGGTTTAATGATATATAATTTCATGAGTCCTTATATAACAGTAAGAAATGCCGGACATGTGGCAACTGCAGCGAGTACTATGTTGAATACGGCAAATACTTTGATTAATGTTGGATTTGGAGAAGATCTGCGAAGCAGTTACACTGATCTGCGTGACCTACAAGAAGAACATATAAATCAGCAAAACAGTTACATTGATCAATGTAACTTCAACTTCGTCAATGAAAAGACGGGGATTTTGAATAAAAGAGGAGGAAGTTTTTTAACCGATCTATATAAAAATAATGAAGAATTTAGAGAAGAGATTATAAACTTTGTTAGAGATAAAAAAGAATTAGACCTTGAATTGATTTTAGATGGAAGATGTAAAACTAATACACTCAATACGTTAGGAAATAAATATTTAGTAGACTGTATCACATCTAAAGATAATACTAAAGATTTAATTGAGATATTTGCTAAATATTTAACTAGTAGTTAGTCAAATATCTACCTATTATAAATGGTTATAAAATATTTAGAGTGTAACTACAAATGTGGAAACATTGCTTGTTTAAAATATCATTACGAATCATGTCATAAAGATAAAATTGATAAATGTATATGTGGTAATATAACAATAAGTGCTATTTGTGCTAATGATTTTTCTTTATGGGGTTGTTCTTTAAAAAATGAATCTAGCTCTAGTTCAGGTTTTGGTTCTGGTTCTGGTTCTAACTCTAGTTCTAGCTCTAACTCTAGTTCTGATTCTGTTTCTATCTCTAGTTCTAGCTCTAGTTCTGGTTCTGATTCCAGTTATAGCACCAGTTCTAACTCAGACCCTAACCCTAACTCAAACTCAGTCCCTAACCCTAACTATAACTCAGAAGTATTAATCAGTGAAAGGGGTGAAGTCCTTGGTACCCCAACTGCTGCGCAGATGCACCTTCGGTCATGCTACGGCATCAGAGAAACTGCTACGCAGATCAGAGAAGTGGTTACACCAATCAGAAATTGTAATAAATGTAATTATATAAAACCACTAACTGATTTTGATGAGAGTAAGTATACATGTAGAACTTGTACTTCAGCTAAAGTTAATTGTCCATATTGTACTTCTGTTATGAGATATGATGGGATACGGGCTCATGTAAAGAAACAACATCCAGGTGTAGAATTAACTAAAGGATTTAGTAGAAATCTGGGAACGGACGATGTCCGTGGCAAGCCAAGCAGTTGGGGAAGGGCAAGCCTTGTTTCACCAACCAAGACCGAAGGTCCTTACACTGATCTGAGTCAGAAAACAATTAATCCTAGAGTTGTAAGTCCATTAGTTATTAGCCAAACAGAGGAAATTTGTTCATGTAAATACTATGATTTTGTATCATTTCTTATTAATAATGGAATAAATATAGAAAAAATAAAAGAAAATATAAATTTATTGAAAAGTATAGATAATTTGAAATAAAAAGTATAAAAAAATAAAAAAATATCTGCGAAGCAGTTCCACTGATCAAAAAAGAGGGAATCACTCTTTAAGAGTGAAAAAGAGCGATATTTCTACTGGGGGATCACTCCGAATAAGAGTGAATCACTCTTAAAGAGTGAAATCTAAATTTTGCTTTAATTTTTAATTTTTTATCTTATTTTTAATTTAAATTGATTTCTGATTGATTTTTTGATTGATTATAGAGAGAATATAGAGAGAATATTCAAGAAGATATTGGAAAAAAAAACACTTATCACTGTGTTTCCACCGATCTCAGTGTTTTTGACTGTATACCCATCACAGTGTGTCCCATATACAGTCTCACAGCAGGGATCTGCGAAGCAGTTTCACTGATCATCCTTTTTAAGAACTGTGAATTTGGTTTTTTTTATCTCACTTAGTTTCATAGTTTTTTTCATCAGAATCCTGAAAGGCGGCATCGCCAATCGGGGGACGTTCACTGGAGTCAGTGAGGAAGGAACCCCAAACCTTCCTTTGCTAAAGCAACTTAACTAGACTCGATGATTTAACCACTACGCCAAGTGAGACAGGAAGTTTTAGTTTTAGATTGGTTAAATATTGATTAGGGGAATATATATGAAAATTTTAATTATTTTAATATTTCTTTCAATTTTTGTTCAAGTTTTTTCGCAAGTTGGTTTTACGTGCTTTTTACACGGTCTCATCTGCGAAGCAGTTTCACTGATTAGTTTTATACTAGTATCTGGGATACGTTCACTGGAGTCAGTCGGGATAGAACCCAAGCTTCCGTCTGATAATTACCAGCTTAACTCGATACTAGTGGATTGCACTAAGTGAGACAAATGATAGATTTTGAGTGAATATGTAGTAGTGGATAAAACAGGGATACCAGTTAGCAGCAAAATTTGGCCTATTTCGACATACGCGATTAGCGTGTGGAGAATAGGCCAAATTTTGCTGGTGGCTGGTATCCCTGTTTTATCCACTACTCATCAAATAGTAACTCGTTACCCTTCTTTGTAGTTTTTCTCTGGCGTTTCAAAGTAGTCCTGCTTTGGATTTGCCCAGATCTTCATTGTTGTTTAATACATAATCAGCGACTGATGCTTCGTTTGATAAGGGAAATTGAAAGCATTTATGTAGCACTGAGGGTGGGTTGTTCTCGGATTGGAAACATTGAAAAATACTGACTGAATCATATGGAAATCGTGTCTCTGAAATGCATAATTAATTGCTCTTGAACGAAGTTCATAGCAATTATTGTAAACGTGTGTCTTTATTTTTATGCAAAATTTTCGCTTGACAATTTTGCGCTTTTCTTCTCGAACATTCTTTGACTTCTCAAGTGACTTTTTTACGCTTTTGTTCATCATTTTTGAGTGATCTCTATTGCTCTCACTCCGAAGTAAAGCTTGTTGCTAATATATAATCGGTTGCAATATAGTTAAAACAAGTGACTCATAGCGCAGTGGGTAGTGCGGGTGCCTAGGGACCTAGGGATCGGGAGGGCGATGGTTCGGAATCCCATTGGTCGCGCGTTTTTTTTGCACCCAAAAAGAAAAATTGTTTAGGCTACAGCCCCTGAATTAAATTGCCTCGCCTGTCTTTCAAGAACAATTCTTCCGACATTTGTCGGTTTATGTTTTATTATTCGAAAGCAGGAATACGTAATGCAGAACGAGAGAATTTGTTGAAGTTCAATCTCGTCAAGTTTTTTTTGGCATGAATGTTTAATACTTATCTTCTGGAAGCTTTCATTGAAATCCCGTGGTCCTTCCTTAATTCAGTGTTAACCTGGTTTCTTTCTGTTGGGGTTTATTTCCTTTTAGAAACAAACGGGGATTTTCCACGTTGATTTATTTCCTAGACCCTAATTTTTCGATTTAGGAATACTTCGGAAAACCGCAGAAGCAATTTGCGAGAGAGATGCTTCACTTTGCTCGGAAACACAACATGATCACGACTTACTTTGCCGAAGACTATTACGACTCTGTAATGTCCGATCCCTCAATTCCCGACCATGTTGAAATTCCATCAGATCTGGCAGAATCCGACTACCAACCACCGAATCGAGAAGAGCTGCAACGTCTGAAGGATGACTTGACCAAACTAGGAGGAATTGATGTTGGGTTCCTGGACTCTACTCTTGAACCCGAATGCCAAGAATCATCGTCATCCAAAACTTCCAGTGTTGCTGGAGGTTCCAGAATAACCGACACGGAATCGGAAGACTGGGAGTCCGGGAAGTACTCGACTGAAGCGAGTGATATGCTTGCAAAACTAATGGATATGCAACGGCAGAGGCTGAGTCAAAGAAGTGTGAACTCTCATGTGTATACAGAAGAGCAAAAATTGGCGTCTGATTTACTTAACAGACTTACGCAAACTATAGCGCATTCCACTCCGAGTCAAATATCAGGGAAAACTTAGACTGTTCTTGAATTCGAGCCAAATCAGGCTGATAGCATTGTAGAAATTGTGTTAGAATAGAGTTGTTCTTGTGCTGAGTTTTTTAATCTAGCAGTTAAAAGTGCTATCTTTTGACATCAGGAGAGTAGCATGGTACAGACTTTTGCCTAAGACAGTTGCTTTCGTGGTGAGAGTTGAGTTGAATCTTTAATTTCGGAAACTTTCGGGGGGGGGGGGGGGTTGAAAGTGCTGTAAACATGCGGATATTTAATTTGCTCATGCAATATTTCTCCAACATTAAAATCCCGCATATTGAGTGAAAAGTGTTGGCCTGAATTTAACAGTACAGTTTCTTTGCTCCACGTAAGTAGTTAAATTTTCATCTACTCACATATGAACTTTTGGATTTGGCTCCACTGGAAAAACATTGTGACTGACCGTTATTAAAAATATTGCAGGGCATTGTAAGGTTCGGCTTCTTCATTTTGGGGGAAATTGACGCTGAAAACGGGTCTGTCCATGATAAGCCAACTACAATTAATTGACATATAACGTATACCCCATCACAGTTTAGTAAATATACCATAATCGGTGGGTTTATTTTAAGGCGAGATAAAATGGGAAACACCCTAAATAGCCTCCAGAAACCGCCATAATCGAGTTGGTCATTTGTGTACATTCGGAATAGAAGTGAAATATAGTTCATATGCAGATTGTTTCAGGCTCATAGAAATCAGCCGACCAATTTATATGCATTGGAGGTGATACAGAATGGGCGAAAAGCTGCTCTGAAGAAATTCCTGGCAATAAAAAATTGTTTCAAGTAAATTTAATTGCAAGATATCGATGTTGACAGTCTGAAACATTCAGTAGTTTATCGATATCGACTTGATTGTGCTCTTTATTAATTGCTGCCATCAGCCTCTCAACGTCTGTTATTTAGGCGCTTCCTTTTTAGAATTCAAAGAAGTTGTATTGTTGCGCTTTCTTTAACGGCTCGAAGAGGAGTATTGGAGTCCTTTTTTAATCACATCAGTTGTAGTGAACTTTGAAGCAGGAAATGAAAAGCGTGCAAAATTTTGGAGTGTTTGGATGCTGAACAAAATTGAAGAGTGGAGAGCAAAGAGAGTGGATTTTTGTTCATTCCGCTGTTTGCGGAAATTTCTCGCTGAGCGCGAGAAACAGGTGTGAAAAAAATTCTGTAAGCGAGCGAATTTTGTGTTCAAGTGCGGCTTTTTAAAGCCATTTTTTATAGTGGTTTGTAGGTTTCTGGTCATTAATTTGAGTTTTATACCATTTTGCAGGTTTTTCAGCTGTTTAATTGCTCTCTAACGAAGTTTGTACCAATTATATTAGTCCTGTCGGTCTTTTTTTATGCGATTTTTCGCTTGACCAATTTTTCGTCTGACGCTTTTGATTTTTCGTCCTCAAAAACAGGATAAACAGGTAGCGCCCAGCGGGCATAAAGTGCTCTTAGAGCCTTTCAGCTCAAACTGTTTTGGAGACTTATACATATGTTGTGAAGGGCGATTCTTAATTCTTAGAGGTTGAAGACACCCCCACTGTTGATCCAACCTCCTATTGCCCGACCCACCCCCCCCCCCCCCACCCCAGTGATGCCCCACAATCAACCACCAGTGACCCCCCCTCCCGTGGCTAGCTACTGACGAACAACCGCTTGCTAAAAACGCAAAAATTTGCTATTTTGCAATTTTTTCAAGCTTTTTGAAAATTTTTGACATTTTTTGATTCTTATCAACGCTAGGTGTCAAAGAACCTCCTCTAGGGTTCAATAATAGGTTACTGCTTTGTTTCTAGTTGTAATGGAATGGTTTCAACATTTTAATATCACGAATTTTAGCAATTTCTTGACAAAACAAGAAATTTTTTCAAATTTTTTGACATTTTTTCCTTTTTCAGGTCTTCCCAGACCAAGGGGCCAGGAAACATCCTAGGGGGTTTGATAATAAGTTACTGACAAATTTTTAATTGCAATGAAATAGTTCAACTTTTCAATGTTACAAATTTTAGCAATTTTTTAGATTTTTTTCAAGTTTCTTTGAAATTTTTTATAGTTATCAGCCCCAAGAGCCAAGAACCTCCTCTAGGGTTCGAAAATAGGTTATTTATTAATTTCTAGATTAAATGGAATGTCTTGCAAGATTTTAACGTCACGAATTTTGGCATATTTTTGACATTTTTTGCCATTTTTTTTTTCAATTTTTTGACATAGTCATTATTCAGTTTTTTTGAGCCTCAAGGGTCAGAAAACCTCCGTTAAGGCTTGATAGTAAGTTACTGGAAAATTTTCGTTGGCCATAGATTAATTTTCAACTTTTTAATATCACAAGTTTTGGCAATTTTTTTAAACAAAGCTTGCAATTTTTGTCATTTTTAGGTTTCTCTGGCCTCAAGAGACATGGAATTTCCTCTAGAGTTTGATAGCTTTTTATTGCATAGTTTATAGATGTTGTGGAATGTTCTTCAAGATTTTATTGTCAGTAACTTATAATTTAATTTTTATTTTAATATATTGATCCTGTTTGTCCTTTATGCAATTTTTTGCTTGGCCGATTTTTTGTCTGACTCATTTGACTTCCGTCTTCAGAAACGGGATAAAGAGGTAGTAACCTGAGGTCCTTAAACCATGGCTAGCTGTTGACGAAGCCAACCTCTCGCCGCTGGTTTGAGCGCAATTCGCCCGACGTTAGTCAGTTATGTTTCGCTGAATTTTAGTCTAATTTTAGCATTTTTTTTGCATTTTGTTTTGTTATACAGATAGACGGATAATATCTATGGAGTTTGTAGATACCAAGCGATTACAGCTTTATGGGAACTATTTTTTTGTTAACAAAAAAAATGACAAACAAATTTTCAATCAGTTTAATTTTTTGGTGTTTGTTTGTTTTTCTAATTTTAAGTATCTTAGTCCTTTCTAAGTGCCTTTTGTTTTGGAAGATTTTCAAAACTCTATTTGCTCCAATGAACGTTTTTCGGCTCTATTTAAAAAAACATAATTTTTTCAAGATTTTGTTCGAAGAACACAAAAGGCTTTTAAAAACAACTTGAAACAAAATCTTTTATTGCATTTGAGGATGCGTATTGTCCAAATTATTTGTTTATGATGCATGTTGATGGGTTTTATATTAGTTCTAAGTCATTTCATTAAAGATAATTGAAAAAAAATTTACGAAGAATACGAATTTTTGTGTTTTTTTTGCTTATTTTTGCTGAAGTAATCTGTGCTTTTTGCTTTCTTTGCTGTTATAGTTTTAATAGGAATTTTTCTGGAGGTGTTGTTGGAATTTTTTTAGTGCACTTTTTTTTGTTCTTCGATTTTACTTTCTCAAATCGACAATGTTTTGGATTGCTGGACGCTTAACAAAAAGTAGAATTGAAAGTTTTTAAAAATCAAGATTTGGAATCAGGATTATGGCATTTGATCCACAATTTGTTGCTACATATTCTTATAAATTTACAGAATTTTTTTTTGGTTTTGTTCTTCGTTTCCTTCCTCTTACCTCCGTTTTTTCTAACTAAAAAACTTTGTGTTGGGTTTTTCTCTCAATTTACAGTGGTTGAA
Organism: Convolutriloba macropyga; assembly: GCF_964194025.1. NCBI lineage: Eukaryota > Metazoa > Xenacoelomorpha > Acoela > Convolutidae > Convolutriloba > Convolutriloba macropyga. Next base: position 71,871,145 of record NC_134471.1, read on the forward strand.
TGAAATCAAAGTGAACCTATCATTTCGATTTTGTGCAGAAAGTTGTGTTTTTAAATTGCAACTCAATTTAAAAATTTTATCACATGCTTTATAGTCTCTCCTGGTCAGATAATTTGTCATCGTTCTTTCATTTTTGCGTTTTAAAGTCATTATTGTTATTCAGTAGCATAAGCATTATTTTAGTTAATGTGGTCACCCAGTAGAATAAGCCTCACATTAGTTAGGGGCGTTAGTTTGTTCCTTTGAGTCGGTTCCGGAATTCTTCTGGCTATGCTTTTTTTAAGATCTACTCACTCATTTCCTTGATTACTGTTACTGACAAATTTTTAATTGCAATGAAATAGTTCAACTTTTTAATGTTACAAATTTTAGCAATTTTTTAGATTTTTTTTCAAGTTTCTTTGAAATTTTTTGTAGTTATCAGCCTCAAGAGCCAAGAACCTCCTCTAGGATTTGAAAATAGGTTTTTTATTAATTTCTAGATTAAATGGAATGTCTTGCAAGATTTTAACGTCACGAATTTTGGCATATTTTTGACATTTTTTGCCATTTTTTTTCAATTTTTTGACATAGTCATTATTCAGTTTTTTTGAGCCTCAAGGGTCAGAAAACCTCCGTTAAGGCTTGATAGTAAGTTACTGGAAAATTTTCGTTGGCCATAGATTAATTTTCAACTTTTTAATATCACAAGTTTTGGCAATTTTTTTAAACAAAGCTTGCAATTTTTTGTCATTTTTAGGTTTCTCTGGCCTCAAGGGACATGGAATTTCCTCTAGAGTTTGATAGCTTTTTATTGCATAGTTTATAGATGTTGTGGAATGTTCTTCAAGATTTTATTGTCAGAAACTTATAATTTAATTTTTATTTTAATATATTGATCCTGTTTGTCCTTTATGCAATTTTTTGCTTTGCCGATTTTTTGTCTGACTCATTTGACTTCCGTCTTCAGAAACGGGATAAAGAGGTAGTACCCTGAGGTCCTTAAACCATGGCTAGCTGTTGACGAAGCCAACCTCTCGCCGCTCGTTTGAGCGCAATTCGCCCGACGTTAGTCGGTTATGTTTCACTGAATTTTAGTCTAATTTTAGCATTTTTTTTGCATTTTGTTTTGTTATACAGATAGACGGATAATATCTATGGAGTTTGTAAATACCAAGCGATTACAGCTTTATTGGAACTATTTTTTTGTTAAAAAAATGACAAACAAATTTTCAATGAGTTTAATTTTTTGTTGTTTGTTTGTTTTTCTAATTTTAAGTTTCTTAGTCCTTTCTAAGTGCCTTTTGTTTTGGAATATTTTCAAAACTCTATCTGCTCCAATGAACGTTTTTCTGCTCTATTTAAAAAAACCTAATTTTTTCAAGATTTTGTTCGAAGAACACAAAAGGCTTTTAAAAACAACTTGAAACAAAATCTTTTATTGCATTTGAGGATGCGTATTGTCCAAATTATTTGTTTTTGATGCATGTTGATGGTTTTTATTTTAGTTCTGAGTCATTTCATTAAAGATAGTTGAGTAAAAATTACGAAGAATGCGAATTTTCGTGTTTTTTGCTTATTTCTGCTGAAATAATCTGTGCTTTTTGATTTTTCGCTGTTCTAGTTTTAATAGGAGTTTTTCTGGAGGTGTTGTTGGTATTTTTTAGTGCACTTCTTTTTTGTTTTTCGATTTCACTTTTATAGATCGAGAATGTTTTGGATTGCTGAACGCTTAACAAAAACTAGAAATAAAAGTTTTTTGAAAATAAAGACTTGGAATCAGGATTATGGCATTTGATCCATAAATTATTGCTACATATTCTGATATATTTACAGAATTTAAATTTGGTTTTGTTCTTCGTTTCCTTCCTCTTACCTCCGTTTTTTCTAATTAAAAAACTTTGTGTTGGGTTTTTCTCTCAATTTACAGTGGTTAAATGAAATCAAAGTGAACCTATCATTTCGATTTTGTGCCGAAAGTTGTGTTTTTAAATTGCAACTCAATTTAAAAATTTTATCACATGCATTATAGTCTCTCATGGTCAGATATTTTGTCATCGTTTTTTCATTTTTGCGTTTTAAAGTCATTATTGTTATTCAGTAGCATAAGCATTATTTTGGTTAATGTGGTCACCCAGTAGAATAAGCCTCACATTAGTTAGGGGCGTTAGTTTGTTCCTTTGAGTCGGTTCCGGAATTCTTCTGGCTATGTTTTTTTAAGATCTACTCACTCATTTCCTTGATTACTGTTACTGACAAATTTTTAATTGCAATGAAATAGTTCAACTTTTTAATGTTACAAATTTTAGCAATTTTGTAGATTTTTTTCAAGTTTCTTTGAAATTTTATGTAGTTATCAGCCTCAAGAGCCAAGAACCTCCTCTAGGGTTTGAAAATAGGTTATTCATTAATTTCTAGATTAAATGGATTGTCTTGCAAGATTTTAACGTCACGAATTTTGGCATATTTTTGACATTTTTGCCATTTTTTTTTCAATTTTTTGATTGACATAGTCTTTATTCAGTTTTTTTGAGCCTCAAGAGTCAGAAAACCTCCGTTAAGGCTTGATAGTAAGTTACTGGAAAAATTTCGTTGGCGATAGATTAATTTTCAACTTTTTAATATCACAAGTTTTGGCAATTTTTTTAAACAAAGCTTGCAATTTTTTGTCATTTTTAGGTTTCTCTGGCCTCAAGAGACATGGAATTTCCTCTAGAGTTTGATAGCTTTTTATTGCATAGTTTATAGATGTTGTGGAATGTTCTTCAAGATTTTATTGTCAGTAACTTATAATTTAATTTTTATTTTAATATATTGATCCTGTTTGTCCTTTATGCAATTTTTCGCTTGGCCGATTTTTTGTCTGACTCATTTGACTTCCGTCTTCAGAAACGGGATAAAGAGGTAGCACCCTGAGGTCCTTAAACCATGGCTAGCTGTTGACGAAGCCAACCTCTCGCCGCTCGTTTGAGCGCAATTCGTCCGACGTTAGTCGGTTATGTTTCGCTGAATTTTAGTCTAATTTTAGCATTTTTTTGCATTTTGTTTTGTTATACAGATAGACGGAAAATATCTATGGAGTTTGTAAATACAAAGCGATTACAGCTTTATTGGAACTATTTTTTTGTTAACAAAAAAAATGACAAACAAATTTTCAATGAGTTTAATTTTTTGTTGTTTGTTTGTTTTTCTAATTTTAAGTTTCTTAGTCCTTTCTAAGTGCCTTTTGTTTTGGAAGATTTTCAGGACTCTATCTGCTCCAATGAACATTTTTCGGCTCTATTTAAAAAAAAACATAATTTTTTCAAGATTTTGTTCGAAGAACACAAAAGGCTTTTAAAAACAACTTGAAACAAAATCTTTTATTGCATTTGATGCGTATTGTCCAAATTATTTGTTTTTGATGCATGTTGATGGGTTTTTTTATTAGTTCTGAGTCATTTCATTAAAGATAATTGAATAATAATTACGAAGAATGCAAATTTTTGTGTTTTTTCGCTTATTTTTGCTGAAGTAATCTGTGCTTTTTGCTTTCTTCGCTGTTATAGTTTTAATAGGAATTTTTCTGGAGAAGTTGTTGGAATTTTTTTAGTGCACTTTTTTTTGTTCTTCGATTTTACTTTCACAAATCGACAATGTTTTGGATTGCTGGACGCTTAACAAAAAGTAGAATTAAAAGTTTTTAAGAATCAAGATTTGGAATCAGGGTTATGGCATTTGATCCATAATTTGTTGCTACTTAATCTTATAAATTTACAGAATTTGTTTTTGGTTTTGTTCTTCGTTTCTTTCCTCTTACCTCCGTTTTTTCTCACTAAAAAACTTTGTGTTGGGTTTTTCTCTCAATTTACAGTGGTTAAATGAAATCAAAGTGAACCTATCATTTCGATTTTGTGCCGAAAGTTGTGTTTTTAAATTGCAACTCAATTTAAAAATTTTATCACATGCATTATAGTCTCTCATGGTCAGATATTTTGTCATCGTTTTTTCATTTTTGCGTTTTAAAGTCATTATTGTTATTCAGTAGCATAAGCATTATTTTAGTTAATGTGGTCACCCAGTAGAATAAGCCTCATGTTAGTTAGGGGCGTTAGTTTGTTCCTTTGAGTCGGATCCGGAACTCTTCTGGCCATGTTTTTTTTTAAAATCAACTCTCTCAATTCCTTGATTTTTAAGTCCAATTTGAGTAGTGATTTTGTGACGCTGCATAAGGAAGTAGCGAAAAGGCGACAGGTTTTCCGGCGTGAATTTTTTTTGCTCTTGTTTTATATTAGAGTGAGAAAACGGTGTTTGAACAAAAAATTGCATTCTCGCTATTGGTTTCGTTCACATGCGGTAGTTTCACTTTGAGTTTTACTGTTTTTTGGTTTTTCGGATCGGATTTTCTTCTGAATGGTTTTCTCAATCCGAGCGTTCTCGCCGTAATTTTTTGTTTGAAAGAGGTTGAAGACACCCCCACTGTTGACCCCCCCCCCCCCTCCTATTGCCCCACCCAACACCCCCACCTCGCTAATGACCACCCCCACCCCAGTGATGCCCCACAATCAACCACCAGTGACCCCCCTCCCGTGGCTAGCTACTGACGAACAACCGCTTGCTAAAAACGCAAAATTTTACTATTTTGCAATTTTTTCCAGCTTTTTAAAAAATTTTGACATTTTTTGATTTTCATCAAACCTAGGTGTCAAAGAACCTCCTCTAGGGTTCAATAATAGTTTACTGCTTTGTTTCTAGTTGTAATGGAATGGTTTCAACATTTTAATATCACGAACTTTAGCAATTTTTTGACAAAACAAGCAATTTTTTCAAATTTTTTGACATTTTTTCCTTATTCAGGTCTTCCCAGACCAAGGGGCCAGGAAACATCCTAAGGGGTTTGATAATAAGTTACTGACTAAATTTTAATGGCAATGAAATAGTTCAATTTTTTAATGTTCGAAATTTTAGCAGTTTTTTAGCTTTTTTTCAAGTTTTTTTGAAATTTTTTGTAGTTGTTTAGAATTTATCAGCCTCAAGAGCCAAGAAACCTCCTCTAGGGTTTGAAAATAGGTTATTTATTAATTTCTAGATTAAATGGAATGTCTTGCAAGATTTTAACGTCACGAATTTCGGCATATTTTTGACATTTTTTGCCATTTTTTTTGGCTCTATTTAAAAAAAGCATAATTTTTTCAAGATTTTGTTTCAAGTTGTTTTTAAAAGCCTTATGTGTTCTTCAAACTTTTATTGCATTTGAGGATGCGTATTGTCCAATTTTTTTGTTTTTTGGTGCATGTTGATGGTTTTTATATTAGTTCTGAGTCATTTCATTAAAGATAATTGAGTAAAAATTACGAAGAATGCCAATTTTCGTGTTTTTTTGCTTATTTCTGCTGAAATAATCTGTGCTTTTTGATTTTTCGCTGTTCTAGTTTTAATAGGAGTTTTTCTGGAGGTGTTGTTGGTATTTTTTAGTGCACTTCTTTTTTTTGTTCTTCGATTGCACTTTTATAAATCGAGAATGCTTTGGATTGCTGAACGCTTAACAAAAACTAGAAATAAAAGTTTTTTGAAAATAAAGACTTGGAATCAGGATTATGGCATTTGATCCATAAATTGTTGCTACATATTCTTATGTATTTTCAGAATTAATGTTTGGTTTTGTTCTTCGTTTCCTTCCTCTTACCTCCGTTTTTTCTAAATAAAAAACTTTGTGTTGGTTTTTCTATCAATTTACAGTGGTTAAATGAAATCAAAGTGAACCTATCATTTCGATTTTGTGCCAAAAGTTGTGTTTTTAAATTGCAACTCAATTTAAAAATTTTATCACATGCTTTATAGTCTCTCCTGGTCAGATTATTCGTGATCGTTTTTTCATTTTTGCGTTTTAAAGTCATTATTGTTATTCAGTAGCATAAGCATTATTTTAGTTAATGTGGTCACCCAGTAGAATAAGCCTCATGTTAGTTAGGGGCGTTAGTTTTTCCTTTGAGTCGGTTCCGGAATTCTTCTGGCTATGTTTTCTTAAGATCTACTCACTCATTTCCTTGATTTTTAAGTCCAATTTGAGTAGTGATTTTGTGACGCTGCATAGGGAAGTGGAGCGAAAAGGCGAGAGGTTTTCCGGTGTGAAATTTTTTTTGCTCTAGTTTTATATTAGAGTGATAAAACGGTGTTTGAACAAAAAATTGCATTCTCGCTATTGGTTTCGTTCACATGCAGTAATTTCACTTTGACTTTTACTGTTTTTCGGTTTTTTGGATCGGATTTTCTTCTAAATGATTTTCTCAATGCAAGCCTTCTCGCCGTAATTTTTTATTTGAAGCAGATTTTTTGCTAGAGGTTTTGTTCACATGCGGCATTTTTACTTTGATTTTTACTGTTTTTTCGGTTTGTTGGATCGGAGTGTTTTCTAAATGGTTTTCTCAATCCATGCGTTCTCGCCGTAATTTTTTGTTTGAAGCAGATTTTTCGCTAGGGGTTTTGTATACATGCGGCATTTTTACTTTGATTTTTACTGTTTTTTCGGCTTTTTGGATGGGTTTTTTTTCTAAATGGTTTTCTCAATCCATGCGTTCTCACCGTAATATTTTGTTTGGAGCAGATTTTTTGCTAGGGGTTATGTTCACATGCGGCATTTTTACTTCGATTTTCACTGGTTTTTTGGATCGGAGTGTTTTCTAAATGGTTTTCTGAATCCATGCGTTCTCGTTGTAATTTTTTGTTCGAAGCAGATTTTTCGCTAGGGGTTTTGTTCACATGCGGCATTTTTACTTTGCTTTTCAGTTTTTAAATTTTTTATCTAATTTGTATTAAAATGGTTTTTCCATTCCACTCAAAGTCCGTTCTAGGTTTTTGTTTAGTCAAGAAAAATGCTTTGAATTGCACGTCAAGACTTGTTCTGCTCTGCTTTTTAAATTAGCTTGTGATTTCGTTTTTCGTTTTACATATGTCACTATTTTCACATTTGACTGCTGACTCACTTCAGTCACTGTTACTTCATTCAACTGAGTAGATTTTAAGTTATTTCAGGCATTCAATTACGAAATGTGCTAAATACTGTCAAATTCAGCAGATCCAAATCGTAAAACGAAAAACGTAATTACCTTGTGAATACGTTTTTTGTTTTACATATGTCACTATTTTCACGTTTGACTGCTGACTTACTTCAGTCACTGTTACTTCATTCAACTGAGTAGATTTTAAATTATTTCAGGCATTTAATTACGAAGTCTGCTAAATACTGTCAAATTCAGCAGATCCAAATCAGAAGACAAGATAAACCGATCCGATAAAACCCGGTCATTACGTCATTGAGAATTAGGTCATCAAAGTTCAATAGAGAGTTTTCTAGCTGACATTAGCATTCAGCTTATTAGCTTTCGGTTTAGAAGCTGAATTACGTATAGTTTCAGAATCCAACTGAAACTGCACGACAAATTAGAACACTTTGACACTGAAAACAAAATTCGGTCAATTTGTCTTTTCTTTTCAGCTCTTTTTTTCAATCTCGCTATTGTTCGATAGGTCTTCTCCAATAGCGTTAGTTTTCTCCACTAAGACATTTCGTCGGTTTAGCTTATGTAGATTTCATTAACATTCAGCAACGAAAAGTTCAAAATAACGAACCAAGATTCAGTATGATCGAGTGAGGCGAAAATGCAAGTCCTGCAAATATACGGATATTTAAACTGAAACTTTTGTACTCCGATATTCGACAGAGAAGCTAAACTGAACTACTTTTCTATATAGATATTCTGGGAAATGAAACAAAAAATCCAATAACTTCAGTAATGAGGAAGCCATCCGTTGCGGCACTTATTTAGGCAGAGTCAAAGTCCATCATTTTTGTGTCGGTGTGTGATAAACCGTCTCTTATGTTTCTCCAAAATGCAACCTGTGTTTTGTTTTTTGTCAGGCAAAAATGCATATATGAACGGCACTGTTATTCCCTTGTCGAGGCAATGCACAATAAAGATCTGATAGAAGTTTTCGGGACAGCTTTTGAATGTTCCATCAACAAACCATTCCTTGTACTGAGAAAATTTTTAAATAGAGATCTGATAAACTTAATTGTTGTGATGAACTTATTAAACTGGTTTTTGTGATAAACTTATTAAATAGGGACGGACTGTGGTGATTGTACATACCCATACGTCATGTGTATCCCTACTGGAATGAACAGGACTGTCTGGTCTCTGGGGCTGTTCTCTTGTTCTGTCGCAGCAAGTGGGCAGCAAGGGTTGTTCTGGGGCTGTTCTCTTGTTCTGTCGTAGCAAGGGTTTTTCTCTCAATTTACAGTGGCTAAATGAAATCAAAGTGAACCTATCATTTCGATTTTGTTCCGAAAGTTGTGTTTTTAAATTGCAACTCAATTTAAAAATTTTATCACATGCTTTATAGTCTCTCCTGGTCAGATATTTTGTCATCGTTCTTTTATTTTCGCGTTTTAAAGTCATTATTGCTATTCAGTAGCATAAGCATTATTTTAGTTATTGTAGTCACCCAGTAGAATAAGCCTCTTGTTAGTTAGGGGCGTTAGTTTGTTCCTTTGAGTCGGTTCCGGAATTCTTCTGGCTATGTTTTTTTTGAGACGTGTTCACTCATTTCCTTGATTTTTTAAGTCCAATTTGAGTAGTGATTTTGTGACGCTGAATAAGGAAGTGGAGCGAAAAGGCGAGAGTTTTCACGGCGTGAAATTTTTTTTGCTCTACTTTTTTAGTAGAATGAGAAAACGGTGTTTGAACAAAAAATTGCATTCTCGCTATTGGTTTCGTTCACATGCAGTAATTTCACTTTGAATTTTACTGTTTTTTCGGTTTTTTGGATCGGATTTTCTTCTAAATGATTTTCTCAATCCAAGCGTTGTCGCCGTAATTTTTCATTTGAAGCAGATTTTTCGCTAGGGGTTTTGTTCAGATGCGGCATTTTTACTTTGATTTTCAGTTTTTAAATTTTTTATCTAATTTGTATTAAAATGGTTTTTCCATTCCACTCAAAGTCCGTTCTAGGTCTCGTTTTTGTTTAGTCAACAAAAATGCTTTGAATTGCACGTCAAGACTTGTTCTGCTCTGCTTTTTAAATTAGCTTGTGATTACGTTTTTCGTTTTACATATGTCACTATTTTCACATTTGACTGCTGATTTACTTCAGTCACTGTTACTTCATTCAACTGAGTAGATTTTAAATTATTTCAGGCATTCAATTACGAAATGTGCTAAATACTGTCAAATTCAGCAGATCCAAATCGTAAAACGAAAAACGTAATTACCTTGTTATTACGTTTTTCGTTTTACATATGTCACTATTTTCACGTTTGACTGCTGACTTACTTCAGTCACTGTTACTTCATTTAACTGAGTAGATTTTAAATTATTTCAGGCATTTAATTAGGAAGTGTGCTAAATACTGCAGATCCAAATCAGAAGACAAGATAAACCGATCCGACAAAACCCGGTCATTACGTCATTGAGAATTAGGTCAACAAAGTTCAATAGAGAGTTTTCTAGCTGACATTAGCATTCAGCTTATTAGCTTTCGGTTTAGAAGCTGAATTACGTATAGTTTCAGAATCCAACTGAAGCTGCACGACAAATTAGAACACTTTGACACTGAAAACAAAATTCGGTCAATTTGTCTTTTCTTTTCAGCTCTTTTTTTCAATCACGCTATTGTTCGATATGTCTTCTCCAATAACGATAGTTTTCTCCACTAAGACATTTCGTCGATTTAGCTTATGTAGATTTCATTAACATTCAGCAACGAAAAGTTCAAAATAACGAACCAAGATTCAGTATGATCGAGTGAGGTGAAAATGCAAGTCCTGCAAATATACGGATAATTAAACTGAAACTTTTGTACTCCCGATATTCGACAGAGAAGCTAAACTGAACTACTTTTCTATATAGATGTTCTGGGAAATGAAACAAAAAAATCCAATAACTTCAGTAATGAGGAAGGCATCCGTTGAGGCATTTATTTAGGCAGAGTCAAAGTCCATCATTTTGTGTCGGTGTGTGATAAACCGTCTTTTATGTTTCCCCAAAATGCAACCTGTGTTTTGTTTTTTGTCAGGCAAAAAAGCATATATGAACGGAACTGTTATTCCCTTGTCAAGGCAATGCACAGTAAAGATCTGATAGAAGTTTTTGGGACAGCTTTTGAATGTTCCATCAAGAAACCATTCCTTGTACTGAGAAAATTTTTAAATAGAGATTTGATAAATTTAATTGTTGTGATAAACTTATTAAACTGGTTTTTGTGATAAACTTATTAAATAGGGACGGACTGTGGTGATTGTACATACCCATACGTCTTGTGTATCCCTACTGGAATGAACAGGACTGCTTGGTCTCTGGGGCTGTTCTCTTGTTCTGTCGCAGCAAGTGGGCCTTCATCCCTGCCTACATTCCCAACCCTCTATCCTTCAAACTTCTATCCTCTATTTCGCTTAGTGAGTTCCTTCCTTGATGGTTATTTTGCTAGAAGCTAGCTTCTTGAATTATCTTATTAAAGACAGAAGCAAAGAGATCCCTATTGATTTCAAGCGCTCAATTAAACAACATTCTATAGCTGTCAGCGGACTTACCTTCCACCCTAAATGCCACTCTAACCAGAGAGCAGAGCAATACATCAAATCTTCTAAGGAAAAGTAATTATCTGGCACAATTTCATCCATAACTCTGCCTCGCGCCCTCCTAAGAAGCCTTCACAGAAACCCTACCTCGTGCATTCTCTCGTTAAAGACCTGATTCCCATGAAGAACAACATCATTGCGATTGTTTAGCTGCAACGTAAGCTGACCCTGAGTGTTTTACCGGCACTTCAATCAACGGAAATTTTATTGATTCAGGTCAGAAAACTCCTACTGGCTAAGTGGACTCTGGTAAACCGTGAGTTTGTGGAGAAGCTCACCAGCACTCATCAGGCAGTCACCATCGAGTACAAAATCAGCTCTACTATACACAGAAGATTAAACAACTTACAAAGTCTCATCCATAAAAACCTACCCAAGAATATGCAGAACCAACAAGGTGTCGCTAGCAATAACAAGAAATCAAAGAAGTCTAGACTCCGCAATAAGAAACAGCTCTCACAAGCCGAGTGAGTTTTCTCTCATTTTTCTTTAACGGTGACTTTAAAGGGATATAGCTATCCGGGAGTTGCCTGCGCTGGTGAGGGTGTGAGAATTCACCATGAGGGGGACCGATCTAACTTCAAGTTCTGATGATAAATGCCAAAATGTTGTAAAAAATTCGACAGAAACAACAACCTTGCTATCTGTTGTGATAAGTGCCAAGAGTGGCTACAGGGTTCTTGTGCCAACATTGACGCTGCTGATCTACCTATTCTAGCAAAAAACGGCTCCACACAATTGATATGCTGAAACTGCGAGTCCCAACCATGTAATCTCAATCAGCAAGACCAATTAAAGCTTTTGATCCAAAAAACTGATGCTCTTGTAGACGAACTGGCGACAATGCCAAGCTACTTGAAATGCAGAACCAAATAAAAGACATATCTGCCACCGTACAAGCCCATCAAGCCCAAATAGATACGTAGCTCTTTTTGCGGAGAAAGTGAAGGACGATACCGCTGTATCTGCTCAAACCGCGACAAAAAAAGCGCTGGTAGATAAACCAGTAACAAGAGACCTGTCAAAAATCCTAATCGTATCTAAAGCAAAACTTACAAAAACAGTGTTGCTATCAAAAAGGACATTGCTAAACATTTCCCTCTCAAGCGACTAGTGTTTGCGTTTCACACAGTTTGAGGTAACATACATATAGAGTCCTTCAAGAAAGACGAAGCGAAAGAAGTTCTCACCTCTTGGAAGAGTAACTTCCTCGGCTCATCAAAAAGGCAGTCGACCCCGAAAAGCCAAACATTAGCCTGCTCATCAAAGGCGTACCAACCGAACTCGAAGACTCGGAATTTGAAAAACTCCTGTCGAATGATTTTGAAGGAATGAAAGCATCCATGTTCATCAATAAAGACGGAACTAAACTAGAAACCGTTAAGTTAGTTGCCAAAAACCTCAACGACGCGGAAAGGGAGATCAGTATTGGCATCTTCATCGAAAGCCTGGTTAACAGACCAATCATTTTCCAATGACGTTCGATACAAGTCATACGATGTTTTAAGTGCCAACGCTTTGGACATGTTATCGAAAACTGCAAGTCAACACCTCGATGTTGGCATTGCTCGGGCAAACACAACTTCAAAAGCTGTGATAAAAAAGATTGTCCTCCAAATTGTGCTAACTGCAACGGTCACGAAGTTGATTCGAATGAGTGCCCCTCATAACTGGAAAGTATATCAAACTTATATTCATCGCGAGGTACAACCCTGCAAAAACATATCCAAAAACTGATGAATCGACTCCATATCGGAAATGACGAGTGGTAATGAATGTAAATTTTTGGAACTGACTATAAACGGACTGAGTGATCACTGCAAAGTAGCCTTAAACAAATACCTGGGAGATACGAAACCCTCTCTTTGTTTTCTCAACGAAACGAGGACTTTTGTTGAGAAAAATACTTTTGATAACTACAGTGCCGAATGTTCCCACGATGATAGAGGCGTTGCTATTATGATGTTGGAGAATATCTCATACACTCGGATTGTAGAATTGAAAATACGTGAATTTGATAGTGCTTGGATCATTGTCTTGTTAAAAGTTGTCGAAATGCTAGCCACGACGGAGTACTTTCCCCCCAACTCAGTAACTCTGTTAGAAATATGGCTTTCTGAGCTCAGAAAAGCACACGAGTACGTGGAGGCCCATAATCCAGAAGGGCTTCTCTTCTTAGGTGACTTGAACGCTCGACACGCTAACTGGAATGATTCCACAGCTAACGCCCATGGTGTTTTGTTGGGAGAAAAACTTGACTCAAGTTTGTAAATCCTCAACAAAGGTGAGCCCACATTTTTAGCCTGCAACGGTTACAGCATCATTGACCTATGCCTGATATCGGGAGAAATTACTAACCAAACCTTCACTCTGGCTTCCGATGAAGATGTTGAGCTCTTCACCGGGGCTTACACCCGTCACAGTCTTTTGGAGCCGCCCCTCCACAGCCTTCCGCTCTCAAAAAAACCATGGATTGACATAGCCAACTGGGAATAACGGCCTGAAATATCGAAAGCAAACTAAAAATCATACAAGAAGAAGATCCCACCGCCCTCTGTCTAAAACAGGTAAAAGTTGTCCGCGAAGCGACCGAAAGTTCCATACCCTTCAAGACCACCAACAAACAAACGGGGCTAAGCTCGATACCGAAAGAGAGTTTTTCAAGAGACTGCTCAGCAAGTACTCTTCAAAGTGGTTGTCGGATACTCTCTTGGAACTTGGGCAAAAAAGGCAAAGAATCTTGGCGGGCATATAACCGATTATTCAAACCCATGGCTGGAACGTTCGGACCAAAAAAAGACGACAATGAAAAATGCCTCTGCTCACCCAACAAAAGTGCTGGGGATTTCAGGAAAACGTTCTTCGAAGCTAGGCACCTCCAACAGGAAACGTTCAATAGAGTTCAGGCAGCTCACGTCAATGCAGCATTAGCTTTATCCAACTTCTTCGATACTACGGACAACGATTCCCTCACCGAAGACTTCTCCGAGTGCGAACTTGTCCGCGCTTTAAGAAACTGCTCTCGCTCCTCTTATTTCGACAATGATCAGATACATTCTAAAATGCTGCAGAAAGTGGGCGCCAGATTTTTAGAGATCCTACTAAGACTATTCAGTATGTGCCTCAGGAAAAGTATATGGCCCCGGAACAACTCTATGATTGATATTCTTTAAAAAAACTGACAAAAAATCATACGATGTCCCCTCCAGTTATAGGCCTCTATTGGTCGCTTCCGACATTGGAAAGGATTTTGAGCGAATGATCGAGCACAGACTAAGACGACACGTCGATAGATATAAATTTTAGATCTCGCAGAGGCACAGTTCATTCGCTGCACCGACTACGCAAGAAGCGGAGAAGTTACAAAATAGCCACTCAAGCGCCCTAGTAAATATTGACTTGGAAAAAGCGTTTCATAGTGTTTGGACCAACGGTCTGCTCCATAAACTCAAAGGCTATAGAGTCAGTGGTAATCTTTTGAAGCTCATAGAAACATTCTTACGAAACAGAAAAGCTTACATTCAGATTGACTCCTTTTGCTCTGGCGAATTCGAAATCCAAATTAGTCTGCCTGGGGGAAACGTTCTGTTAACGATTCTATTCTTCTTGTTTATCAAAGATTTCTTGATCAGCCCGCACAATGTGTTCAAATATGCAGACGATACATCGGTACTGGTTCATGCGGACCAGCTCGGAAAGCTGTGCAGTGTGATAGAAAGTTGGTGCTCCAACTGGAAGACGAAAGTGAACGGATCAAAAACAGAAGTAATGGTACTCCACACAGATGATCCTATGCCACCTGCAATCTATCTTAACGGTCAATTATGCAAGACGAAGGAATTCACTGAGTCACTAGGAATAATCATTGACGGGAAATTGACATACAAGAATCATCTCGACAATGCTTTCAGTAAAAACAGAAAAGTTGGAACTCGATCCAGCGCAAATATTGGAAGCGATGAGGTCTCACACTTAACAATCAGACGCTCTTCTTCAGAACCGTTATCCAACCGCAACTTATCTGTGCTTCCCCAATTTGGGCACATTCTCACTTGAAAGTGCTACAAGTGCAACAGATTCACATTTTTGCATTTTAAGATCAATTTTCAGGAACTGCACGTCTCTGCCAATGTCTGCTTGTGAAGTCTTGCGTGGTGTCACCCACTAGATATTATGTTCAAGAGAATTAGCGTAACGTTTCTGACAAAACTAAAACAGTATCAATCGGAAATAGTGGCTGAAGCCCACTTCAACGCACTTGATCACGCGCGATCGACAGAGCATCTCCTCGAAAGCTGTCTGAGAAGGTTTGAAAAAGTCACGGGTAACTATCCTGCTCTGGGATATAGTACTCAATTGGTCACTGCTTTCATCAATACACTGTGGCTGAGAAGATGATCCTCACTTGATAACTTTGCTGTCCTGAGAATGTTCAGAAATAAAATGCCAGACTGCCACAGCAAGAGCCCATGATCCTTGGAAATCTTTACTTAGCCAACAGAAAATGCAGCCTTTTTTTGGTGAAACCCCTCTTTTCGCAGAATTCAAATGGAGACTGAGTCAGTGTACATCCCCAATGTGTATTTGCGGCTCAGTTGAGGAAAACTCGACACATTACTTCCTCTGTTGCCGTCTATGGGACCACTTCAGACCAGAGAACATTGAAGAGCTCACTTTACTGACTTACGATGACTGTCAACCCCGCTGCAAGTTCAAACACGCGACTGGAAAAGTGAACATGCAAATCACTCAATAACTGTCAGTCTACTGACTTCATCAACCCCCCAAACAAAACTAGCTAATGAGTTTACATCTTCCCGCACAGAGGGGACTTTCTTAGACTTTATATATATATATATATATATATATATATATATATAAACATTTGTCACTGAGCAATTGCAATTTCTAATCTGTTCCAAAGACCAGAATTTTTTTTGTCTGTGGAATATTTTCGTCTTCAAAGAGGAAGCCATCTCCTTTCTTCAAAGTTAAGCATTTCACGGAGATTTGAAATTTATCGCTCCTAGGATGTGGCCCAGATCCTCTTTGTTTTTGTTTAATATGGCCGATACGTCGTTTGATGTGGGACTTCGAAGGCATTTAAATAGCACATTCGGCCCTAGTGATTGGAACATTGTCCGATAGAATGCGTTCAATTGAAGCACATTCTTGAACAATTGCGTCCCGTTTAATCCCGTTGTTAATTTTTTTAACCTCATTTAGCGTACAGTCTCGTACCTGCGTATGTTGTTAGGACAATCGGCGAATAACTTGGTCATTAAATGTTCAATTTTGGTGCTTACATTGTGCTTTTTTTCTTCGTATGCTGTTCTTTCGCACTCCCTATTAGTAGATATTTGAGTTTTTATCTTTTTATTGCGAGGTAAACCTTGATATAAAAGCTTTGTTCCTCCTTTGTTGGTTTTAATGTATTAAAATTTGTCAGAAGTTTTCATTTAAGTGGAACTGATGATTGATGATTTCAATCGATTCATTGTTGATTTCAATTTTGCTAAATGATTAAAATTGAAACATCGCACTAATTGGATTAACATAATAAAATGGTAATTGTTAATTGTATGTAGACGCGTTTGATAAAATGCTTCTGCATACAATTTGCGTCTAGGTGCTAAAAGTTAATAGACAACCAGCCAAATAGGCCGAAAGTTTTTTTGCTCAGTTTATCCACCACAAAAACTCTTCCTATTATCTGAACGGTGGTTTTCCCCTCCCCACCGTAAGACAGAGACACCACTATGACAGTGGTTAGGTACCACAGCACTGAGGAGGGTTTGTCAACCCCCTTTAAGCACTGTCCCTTATTGACTGACCATAGGAAGCACAAATATTAAAGATTTAAAATGTGATATAAACGGTACCTATCTGAGTGATTTTTGTCTGGTGTAGGTTTCTTGGGCAGCCATCTCTTTTACCCCCACTTTTTCTTGATATTTACTTCATCTTTGATTGTGGCCTTAAAATGTCTTTAGAAAAAACTGACTGAGTCATATCACATTGGTGACACTGAAATGCATAATTTTTAAAGTTAAAGCGTGAATACGTAATGCAGAACCTAAAAATCACGTGATTTTTTAGGCGTGCGTGTTTAAGTTTTTGCTTTGATGGTTTTCATTTCAATCTCATTGTCTCTCTTTCAATGATAACATGGGTTATTTTATTCTTGGGAGTGTAGTCCCTATTATAAAGAGGCGGGGTGATTTCTCCGTGGGTTTTTTTCCTACACCCTTTGATCTTGTTCGAGGAGAAAAACCCCACGACCAAACCCCCTGTTCCAACCGTTTTCAAGAAGATTGGCTAAATTTGGTTTAGGAGAGTGCAATGATAGTTGGGGCTAAAATTTTGCGAAGCCATTTTTCCATAGTTAAGTAAGGGAAGAAATTGCTGCCTTCGGAGCGGTATGCTTTGTTTTGAATGAATGTAGATAAGGGCTATCAGGTGCTATTTGTAGCAATCACTGTAGTCGTGTGCGGCATTAAGGCAGTCTACAAAATGCTCTCGTATCAAATTTCGAAGACCTTTGTTGACCGAACGTCATGTATACTCCCCTATTTTTCGAAGCAAGCAGACATCGTACCAGCCTGTCATTTGAGAGCAATTCGGCCGATGACAGTAGGTTGGTTCTCAACTGCTCTTTGCAGCTTATGTCTCCCCATAGCTCATGTAAGGCGTTTTGTAAATAATGAATCAAGTGTCTATTTTCTGCCTGACTTCAATTTCAAACAAAACAAGATTAACTCACGAGGAGTTTAAATAAGACTCAATTTTACTCTATTTTCTCATCTTACCACCAATGGAATTAGGTTTGAACTCCTCGTTTAAAGGCAGAAACTGACACAGCGAAGGATGGCATAAAAAATAAAAATCTTCTATCCAGTTCTATTAATTGCTTTCAAATAAAGTTTATAGCAAGTATCTTAATCCTGTGGTCTTTATTTTGCGTGACCAATTTTTCGTCTGACCCTTTCGACTTTTGGGTGTCAAAAACAGGATAAAGAGATAGCACCCGGTGGGCATTAAGTGGCTGAGCAGCTCTCTTAGGGCCTTACGCCTTACTAGCCGAAACTGTTTCGAGGAGACGAAAAACACTCTCCGTTCACCCTCCTCCAACTTGCGCTTTGGGCCCTCCCAGTCCTACCCTCTCCCAAGCTCTTGATCCCACCACACTCCGTTCACACTCCCTTCCCCCCTATTGATAGTATCCCTAAGTCTTAGCTGCTACCACAGAAACCAACAGCTCGCCGGTCGTCTCGCGAGCAAATCACCCGACGTTAGTCTGTTATGTTTTGGTTTTCATTTGATAGTCTCGAGTCTCTTTGCTCTTGGCTCAATACAAAGATGTTAAATTTATCAACTTTGAAGTGAGGCAGCTATTGTCGAAATTATAGCAGGATTAGGATACGGAAATATGTCTGCAACAAATTTTTGCCACTTTCGACACTCTTGGCCACGGGCCGTTTTCCAATTATCCCCTAAACCAAGAGTTGAATAACTTCTTTCCATCAAATGGAAGATTTTTCAAAACATCTTTTCTAAAGCAAAAACCATCAACTATAAAACAGCACTCATTTGGAAAACGAGAAAATTTGCAAAGAAATTGAACTGAAACGATCTTCCCAAGAAACGATCTTCCCACGAAACGATCTTCCCAAGAAACGATCTTCCCAAAAAACGATCTTACCAAGTGTTCTAAAAATGGGATCCAGCCGATCACAGCTTGTGAATTTGTTCGAATTTGTTGCAAGTGCGTTGAAAAGTTTTAAATTTTCTAACTCCATAAAAGTTGTGAAATGAAAATTACAATAAAAAACTTTGCAACAATTTCTCTTTTGTTCTTTAAAAGTTTCTCAAAAGTATTGAAGATTTTTATCATCGTGTCTTAACATTTTTCAAACTGGTTATTCTCACTGCTGCTTAATGGTTTTTAATTTACCCGTTATCGACTGGAAATTAATATCAAAATCATTTTTTCACACCTTTTCTTAACAATAAAACTTATGATCTACAATGCGAAGTAGAATCGGGGAGAACGTCGGTAGACAGGAGCAGATGTAGAGCTGAATATAGAGAAATCAGAATGAAAACAAAATATTTCCACAGCTCTGATTGTCGATTTTAAGAGCATCTGTTTAGTTACTGAACAAAATACCTTGAACCTGCGTAACAAAAGTCCATCCGCGGTCGCGACCCCACTCCCTCCCCGCTCACAAGTCAGCAGGCGTTACTGCCACAGGGGACAAGGGGGCGTACAAATGGACTGCACACCATTGGTAACCAAGCGACTACAAATTTTTAATGCTTCGGTTTAAGTTTGTATTACTTATATGTAAATCAAATAGATTGTTTAGTTAATAAAATTTAAGCAAACATCTCGTTGTCCTTTCAACTGAGATTTGATAGTCTAGCTGATATGTTTCAAGTCTCGTCGGGCTGACCTTGTGTTGTTTATACTTTACCAGGAAGATTAACTCACTTTTTAAGTAATTCTACTACAAACAGGTTTGATGCTCACGAGACGGCAAATCATTCATTTTCCAGCTAGATCTGAATTTGGAGTTTAAATTTCAAAGAAACTGCGCTTAATGTTAGCGTCAAATGAGAATGTTAAGCAGACATTAGGTTTTTAGAAACTCATGTTCCACCCCTCAACAATTTTTTTTTTGGGTTATAATCCTCTAACAGACATTTTAATTGCTTTCAATCGAAGTTTAAAGCAATTACTGTGGGTGAAAGTGTCTTTTAAGCAAAATTTTTGCATGACCATTTTTGCGCTTTCTAATTGAACATTTTTTGACTTCTCAAGTGACTTTTTGGATCTCCGTTTCTCCCTGCCCCTTCCCAGCTTAGTGGGTGAATATTATTTGCACCCCCCAGACGCACGTGCTTTTACATAAAGATTTACTATGTAAAAGCACGTGTTCTGTTACGGGGGGTTGCATAACGTACTGGGGGCGGTACAAACGGAAAAGATCCGACTTTTTCTCTTCATTTTTGGGTAATCTCATTTTGCTCTGCCTCCAAAGTAAAATTTGTTGGCGAAGTAAAAGCGATTGTAAGCAGTAGAGATAACAGGCGCCTCATAGCCGAGGGCTGCGGAGGTCGCGGGTACGAATCCCACCCTGGTCGAATGTTTTGCATCCATAAACAAAAATTTTCCTTGGCTACAGTCCTTGAATTTAGTTGCTCCTCCTGACGTTTTGACTGAAAACTTAGGTAAACTAGCGCTTCATTTTAGTTCTTTTCGAAACTTAGATCTGTTACAAAATTTCATAAAACAATTTGAAACAACTTTTTAAATTCGGTTTTGGTTTCTGCTAGTAATTTAAAACATTATTTTCCCCTCGCTTCCCAATATTTTTGTATGCCTTTGTCTCTGAGAAAGTACTTTTTTCTTTAAGTGACCTCAGTGTTTACAAGGGAACGAGAAGTTTATTTTCAACCAATGCTTACCTTGAATGATAAAATTGTGATCGTTCAACTTTTTTGTGGTGAGGCAAAAAATAATTGATAAATGTGTAACTTTAGGTGTTTTTCCGCTGAGTAGAGGAAATTATGGTTTTCTGTGGACAATTTAACTAAAAAACGGCCTTTGGTTCTGCGTTTTCATTTACACAGCTACATCTGGAGTTTCAAAATTTAGAGTTCAAATAAATTTCCCGTGGTGTTGAGCAGAAGATTTACTTTTGCGAAAAGGCTTTTTTTCATGTTCCACTCTTCCAATTTTATTTGTGCATAGAATCTTATAGAAGACTTTTCCTAAGCACTAAAATCATTTATGCTAGCAATAATTTTTAGAGAGAGAAAGACAAATTTCTAACTTTCACAACTCAGAGTGGCCATCTGATAGCTTAAAACTGTCGGAAAGAGGGTATATAGCTTAGTTATTAATTTGAACAAAATAAACAGATATTCGTGATTAGTTCCGGGATTTTAAATTGATTACAAATCCTTTTTTGTCAAATGATGCAACCATTGTTCAAAATAACAAAGGTTCCGGAAATGTGCGTTTGCACATATTATTCGGGCCCCTATCATGTTCATTTTTGAATTATTTGTTTCAAATGAGGAGAATTTAAGAGAAATAAATGAATAGATGTCTGCGTAAAAAAATTTTTGCAACCCCAAACTAGTGAATGAATTACATGATGCCTCTTTGTCGTAGAGAATTTATGATATTGGCTATTAAAAAAGACTAGAGACAATATATTTGGCAAAATACAAAAAAAAACAAAAAAATATACGGCAAAATATCTATCTAATTATAACAGCACATTGTATTAAAGTCAAAATACCATCCGACAAACCTTAAACACAAATTCACCAATGAACTAGAAAGCAGATGCAACCTGTCCATAATAGGGCTGGGTAACCAGTCGACAAACAGAAGAAAGAAAGGGGCGAAGTTCAAAAATGTATCAGATCTTTTAAACCAAATAATCTCAAAATTAATACAAACATCAGCATTTAGATGCAGTATTTAGATAAAATATTCTAAATAAATTTATTTATAAGTCCTTGAGAAAAAATGTTCTGTGTTTGGCAACGCTAAACCAGAGGACAGGCATGCAAATAGCAACAGATAAAAAAGATATTGAGACCTGTCATCAATCAAAAAAACTCTGACGAATATATAAAGAACAACAATTACAGACAAAAACAGCAGAAATTTTAGAAAAAAATGCGATTGAACTTTATCGACGTTATTCAGAAAAGGGAAATAAGTGGAAAAATTTGAAAATGTTAAATCAAGTTTTTTAACGCCAATCCGATCTCGGTTTTGTGACAATGAAACAACAAATATAGGCTAAAATACAAAACTCATTAATTTTGAAAGACAACTCGTAGTCTCAGAGCCATTAAAACCAACAGCTTTTGAAGGAAAACATGAGACAGAATAATTTGTGCCCCAATTGGAAGCCAGTGAGATCATTCATTAATCAATTTAAGGGCTACAAAAACAAAAATTACCTGCAAAAGCCGAGAATTTAAGAGAAAAGTGCAAGAAGAAACTGTCGAAACCATAAAACCACACGCTATTCGCCGATAACCTTCTTTATGTTCAATTAAGTTCGAATTCGATTTCGTTTGATTGTAAACTTCCCGATGAGAACAAAAGTAGCTTTTTAGTGCTGCTCATCTTTTAGAAACACTAAAATTTTCAATTTTTTGTTTAAAAAACAATTTTTAATTAACATTTCGCTCGCTGAAAAATCTCTAAAATTGAGCAAAAATGACGTTAGAGGTTAACAAAAAACTCCCAAATATAAAATGTCCGCAAAAATTTTTAACCTCAATTACTCCTCGAAGAAAATGAAATTGAAAAGAATACCACGGTTCTCTACGATAAATATATCTGTCGACCAAAACTGAAAAAAAAACATTTGAGTATATAGTTCCTACGCCCACTAAGCGGGGTCTAAACAAAAACATCACTATTTTGGTGTCAGGACAATTTACCCAATTCCATTTTACCCAATGCCATTATATCCAATGCCATTTTACCCAACATGCCATTTTACCCAACATGCCATTTTACCCAATGCCAACTTACCCAATTTACCCCATTGCTAAATTAACCAGAACGACTATTTAGCCGACTATAAAATAAATGGCCCGTGGGACTTGATATGAAACTATCACAACCGAACATGGGATTAGCCGATTATATAATTAAATGGCCTGTGGGACTTGATATGAAACTATCACAACCGAACATGGGATTATATTGTCCACAAATGTTTTAAATCATCCTTCTAATAGCGACTGCTAATTTGTAATTGGATAATTGAACGAAAAGATCAAAGAGCATTGGGTAAGTTGGTATTGGGTAAAATGGAATTGGTTAAAATGGCATTGGGTAAAATGGCAGGTTGGGTAAAATGGCGTAGGGTAAAATGGCATTGGAAAAATGGAATTGGGTAAATTGTCATGTAACCCACTATTTTATGTCAACCTCAGATAAAACGTTTTGCAATCTTTTTGCTTTGTCTTGCCTGGAAACTACGTTTATAAACTAGCACTTTCGGCTAGTTTTTTGAAAATTAGATGTTTCTTAGTTTCAAAACTTGGTAAGAAAGTTTAAAAGTTTTTAATCGGATGTTTCCAAGAGAACACGAGTCATTGCGCAAGATCTGTTTGGTTTCTCTGCTGGTGTTATTTAAAACAACATTTTCCCCCGTCTATTACAAAATTTCTTAAAACACTTTTGGTTTCTGAGAACGGACTCTTTTCTTTAATTGACCTCAGTGTATACTAAGAAACCAAATAAGTTTTTTTTCACCAGTTTTTATGCAAGGATGAAATTGTGATTGTTCAATTTTCGTTTGGTTCTTTACTCAAGGATTAAATAGTGACTGGTCAACTTGCTCTTGTGATAAAAAGAGGATTTAAATATGCAAATGAGCACCTGGTAGAGATTGCATGCATCCAGCATTTCCGACTGTTTTCAATTATTGGACAGTCGTTTAGCGAATGACGAGTTGGACCCACGTTTAGACCTCGACTTATGAAAAGACTTTATAATTCTATTATGGGAGTCCAATATTGCCTATAAATACACGGTATGACTCCTAGTTAAATTACTTCTATGCACATTAGTGAGCCGCTTTTTTAGATTCCAAGATCATAGACAATAATGATTTGAGCTTCGTGAGAAACTGCTTCTCAAAATTACATGGTAGAGCAAGTAAAATAAAAACAAGATTAAAAAACACAAATACATAAAAATCATATAAAATGAAAACAAACAAGAGCGTAGACAGTTACATTAATGGAAAGTTAAATGAAGTCATAAACCGATAACAGATTATAATAGTCAATAACGATGCTGATTCATCAAGTGAAGTTTAGATCTTTTCCGTTTGTGCCTCCCCCCCCCCCCGCTTAGGTACATCTTATTTGAACCACCAAGAGCAGATGTCATATGTCTACAAAAGTGATTTACTATATAATGACAAGTGATCTATAACTGGGGGAGATGGGTACATAATGTACGGGGGGTGAGGGTACAAGCGGAAAAGATCCTAAAGTTTGCAGCGTTGGATGCATCACCGATCTAGCCATTCCAGTATTGTGTCCCTGGCAACAAGCAGTTCTTGGAATTTCTCCTCGTCTCCACTCGGTCTGTCCGGGTGGCACATCAAAGAAAGGGTCCGAAAGTTCCTGTAAATCATATCGCGGTCTCGAGATTTGTAAGGCAGAAGCAACAATTCATACGCTTTCTGCAGTGACATTGCGTGACTGTTCTTTCCGAAGTATCTGTTAAATACGCTTTTCAAAATTCTTCCTGCGTTATATAATCCTTCAAATGTCGAAATTCTATTATTCCACCAGTCAGAAACGACACCGACGAGCGAAATGCCGGCCTCTACAACCCCCCAAATTTTCCTCAAGACCACCGCCATTTCGAATTGTTGCGCACGAGCGTTGAATTGTCTACCGCCGAAAAGGAATAGACCGAAACAGCAAATAGATCCTTTATATAATACGGATTATATATAAGGATTTTCAGTGAATGGATTTTTGAATTAAATACTAATTCCACCTCGGGTTCAAATTTACTGCGTCTTAAAATCTATTATTCTACTATACCGTACAGTCTAAAGAACTCAATAAACTGAACATAGAATAATGGGTAGCAGAAATCACCTTCGACCTTAGTAAATCATAGCCCGAATTTAATGTGTCGACATAATTATATGCAATCTGTCACTATCAGGTGAAAATTTATGATATTTAGTTAGAAGTACCTCGGATCCTAGGTGTGTTTAAACTAGTTGAAAATTTATATTTAATTAGGAATAAAGCGGGCCTTTGCTGTATTTAATCTCACGTCTTCAAATACAGATTAAGTAACAAATTCCAGGTTTCCTCAGCGTATTTAATTGTTGACTTATAACAATAGGCATTGATATGATTAATAAAGTTATGATAATAAACGATTAATGAGTATTCTCTTATCGACAAAACTATAAAGTTGTTAGGTTAAAGTGTCGAGAAAAACACCGTTTTCAAGCTCTGAGAAAGACATAATGATACTCAAATTCGGTTAAAGTTTTATAACGTGAAGTAATGATTTCAGAAAAACGAAATTATGGAGTTGCTTTATAGAGTTTTGGGTTGGTATAAAGTTCATAAATGCATTTCAAAAAAATCTGGAATATATAAGACGCTGAATGCTATTAATGTCAACAATAGTAAAAATGGAGTGGAATTAAATAATAGACTTAACTCATTGAAGGTAGAACCAAAGGGGTGAAAAAGCAGGATAACCGAAAAATTTGTTGAGATTTGTTTCTCTAGATCGTCATAAATTTAAACTGGCTCATTTCCCACTCTTTTCAACAGATCTCCTCAACAGTCATGTCAAGAATTCTCCAATCAAAAAACAATCAGACGTTCCCTTATACCGACTTCTTGATTTTGTTGAGTAATCTTTGAACCAAAATTGGCAGTTATAAGGTACCCGTTTTTTTTTAACTTTGCACATTTTGTGCATTTGGTTTTTTAATAATCATGAGGAGAAAAATGATATTGTGTCAGGGTATGGACCAATTTTTCTACCTAAGAAAAAAGAGAAAAACTTTAAACCTATGTTTACTTATCCTTTCAAATGACATTGAATCTGACACATGGCTGGGCAGCTGCAACCAAATGTTGTAAATTTAAATCATTCTAACGGCAGTCGTTGTTTCTTTTTAACCAATTACAGAAGTTTGAGCAGCAAATATGAAATTGTATCCTTAAAGGGCGTTAATTCACCACAACACAAAATAGATCGAGATGTCACTAAAACATGGCTGTCAAAAGGTGCTCAAAATTTTGCAGTTATATGAAGAAAATTGTTCATTTTCATTATGACGAAACACAATACACTAACTGAGATGGAATGTGTGAGGGTCCATAAAATATATCAGTCAAATCATTGAGGAAATTGACTACTTGAGGAAAAGAAAGTAAACAAATTACAGAAAGGAACATATTTTAGCAAAAAAAACGGGGAACGTGAAAAGTTAGTAAAACATGAAAAGTTAGTAAACAATAATTTTAAGAAATGTCATTGCCTTCCATTGGTGATCCACTAGCAGCACCAACTATGAAACAAATAACTTAGATAGATTTAAATTTAGATTTAGTAATCTTAGTGGCCATAGAAAAATCATATATGTCTCTTACAAGTCAATCAAGATCATACCAAGAAATTTTGCATGTTCTAATTGGAACCAAATGTTTTTCGTATGATTAACAAAAATGCTTATCTTGGTTCAATGATAATAGTCATTGACAAAAATTTTATGGAAAGGCACTGCTCTAAAGCACTAAAGAAACATTGAAAACAATCCACTTTGGTATTCAAGTTAGATTTTCAGCATTTTGTAAATTTTCATTGAGAAAAACTAAAATTTGTAATTGTATTAAAAGTACACCTGCTTTTTGCAAAGAGGTTGACTTTTTGCACTGAATACAAAACATTATTTAGGGAAACAGGTTCTAATGATCCGACTATCACTAAAAAGCTGTAGTAGCCATGAACAATTTTTACGTTTTAGTTTTGAAGAATTTGTAATATTTTCATTATAAGAATAAAAATGGGAATTATAACCCACGTTTACAAGTAGTGTTCTACCTTTTCAAAATGGTCACTGCATTAGAAAATTTTTAGTCCACAGACTTTGGAATATTGGAGAGATTAGATATGAGGAATAATTTATTGAGCTTGTGAAACAATTTATCGCCAGATAAAATCGAAAAACTTCTTGCACAAATTTTTATTGCAATAACTATTTCAGTACTCGTTTTCAATAATAAACATAATTCTTAAAATGGTCGTGCTTTTCATGAACTTCTCCTAAGCACTACATATCTGTTCTAAGAAAACCGTTGAACCATAGAATCTAAAGAAGACGGCTCGTGGGAGTCTGAACATGAACTGCTGTGGAATGTGCGATCCAAGAGCGGCTAAAAACATTTGAAAAAGTTCATAATTGACATTTGTCAGTACAAATTGTTTCGAATCTTTTGAACTTTTTAATTACTGTCTTTCAGGATGAAATTGTGTTCTCGTCTATAATGGTTTCAAAAAAAAAGAAATGGAGCAGACATGGCAATCATCAGTTCTTGAGTTAATTGTTAATGCTGATCAAAAAATTCAATTCAGAAAAAAAAATTGTTGAACTCTGTGCAAGAAATGTGTTGTTGCAAGCTTTATGATGTGCCGTTTTTTCTGTCTAATTTCCTTTGTAAGTTTTTAAATCATAATTTTTTCTTTTTCGAATTTTTCCTCCTGTACAACTCAAATTTTTGTTAAAAAACCAATGATATCTTGAGGTTAAAATTGAATTCAGGTGAGATCAACTGAATCAGTTTTGCAATCCTCCGTCAACAACCTTTCGTTTTTGCGCAATTTTTCGTTCTTAACCAATCTTTCCTAAACGTTCTTAGTTTATGAATTTCTATATCTAGAGTAATAATTGGTAGATTTGACATTTCATTATTGATGTTTTTTATTTAAGTTACTTTTTCAGTATTCAATACCAATTTTTTGTACGCTGATGTCTATCCTTTGAAAACACTCGACACTCTGTTGAAACTTTTGGGGTGTGTTCATGTGACAAACACAATTCTTCTGTCTTGCTGGTGAAAAATTCGAACTGTGAACGAGGTTAAGAAAAAATCGGTTTGTCAAAAATTTAAAGAAAAATGAAAAACCTAAATTTTAAATATAGTTTTACGATTTTTTTTTTTCAATTTTTTTCGGATTCTATAATTACATTTAACGAGCCCTCAAACTTCCACCTTTATCTTTCACGAATGCTTTGAAATTTTCATTAACTTTTGCTGAAAGGCTGCCTGCAAAGCAGTTCCCCATTAATAAAATATAATCATTTGGTTTTCAATATATAAACACCAAATATATAATTTTTTTTTCGCAAGATACCAAACGAATGCTAATAGTCAATATGCCTGGTTGAGCACCGTTTTAAATCTGTTCAAAGTTAATCAGTGTACTTTTATACGTTCTTAATATAACTTTTGATCAGACTTTCGCCACAAAAACTAGTAGCAAAACTATCCTAAAAAACACGAAATGCTTTATCTCGAAATTAAAAAGATAAAAGCTACTTCTGCAAAAAATGGTTTAAAAACAGAGACTGAAAAACACGATTTTTGCAGATAGAAAGCCATTTCTGCAAAATAAACGCTATTTCTAAAAATGGTAGAAGAAAAAGAGGCCCAAGAAGCTATTTTTTGCAAGATACCAAACGAAAGCTAATAGTCATTATGCCTAGTTGAACACCGTTTTAGATCTGTTCAAAGTCATTCAGTGTACTTTTATCCGTTCCTAATATTACGTTTGAAAAAAAAGAAAAGAAGCAAGCATGGCAATCATCAGTTCTCGAGTTAATTGTTGATGCTGATCAAAAAAATCAATTCAGAAAAAAAAAATTTAAACTTTGTGCAAGAAGTGTGTTGTTGGAAGCTTTATCATATGCCGTTTTTTTCTGTCTAATTTCCTTTGTAAGTTTTTAAATCATTATTTTTTTTTCTTTTTCGAATTGTTTCTCCTGTACAACTCAAATCTTCGTTAAAAAACCAATGGTATCTTGAAGTTAAGATTGAATTCAGGTGCGATCAACTGAATCAGTTTTGCTATCCTCCGTCAACAACCTTTCGTTTTTGCGCATTTTTTTCCCTTACTAATCCTTTCTAAACGTTCATGGTTTTTGAATTTCTATATCTAGAGTAACAATTTGTAGATTTGACATTTCATTATTGATGTTCTTTGTTTAACTTACTTTTTTAGTATTCAATTCCAATTTTTTGTACGCTGAAGTCTATCCTATAACAACACTCGACACTCTGTTGAAATTTTTGGGGTGTGTTTATGTGACAAACACAACCGTTATTTCTTGCTGGTGAAACGCTCGAACTGTGAACGACGTTAAGAAGAGATCGGTTTGTCAAATATTTAAACAAAAATGAAAAACTTGAATTTGTAATATAGTTTTATAATTTTTTTAATTTTTTTTCGGATTCCATGTTTACATTTCACGAGCCCTCAAACTGTTCCACCTTTATCTTTCTGGAATGTTTTGAAAATTTCACTAACTTTTGCTGAAAGGCTGCCTGCAAAACAGTTCCGCATTAATAAAATATAATCATTTGGTTTTCAATATGATTATGATAACCACAAATATATAATTTTTTTCTCAAGATACCAAACGAATGCTAATAGTCATTATGCCTGGTTGAACACCGTTTTAGATCTGTTCAAAGTCATTCAGTGTACTTTATCCGTTCCTAATATTACGTTTGAAAAAAACGAAAAGAAGCAGGCATGGCAATCATCAGTTCTCGAGTTAATTGTTGATGCTGATCAAAAAAATCAATTCAGAAAAAAAAAATTTTAAACTTTGTGCAAGAAGTGTGTTGTTGGAAGCTTTATGATATGCCGTTTTTTTCTGTCTAATTTCCTTTGTAAGTTTTTAAATCATTATTTTTTTTTCTTTTTCGAATTGTTTCTCCTGTACAACTCAAATCTTCGTTAAAAAACCAATGGTATCTTGAGGTTAAGATTGAATTCAGGTGCGATCAACTGAATCAGTTTTGCTATCCTCCGTCAACAACCTTTCGTTTTTGCGCATTTTTTTCCTTACTAATCCTTTCTAAACGTTCATGGTTTTTGAATTTCTATATCTAGAGTAACAATTTGTAGATTTGACATTTCATTATTGATGTTCTTTGTTTAACTTACTTTTTTAGTATTCAATTCCAATTTTTTGTACGCTGAAGTCTATCCTATAACAACACTCGACACTCTGTTGAAATTTTTGGGGTGTGTTTATGTGACAAACACAACCGTTATTTCTTGCTGGTGAAACGCTCGAACTGTGAACGACGTTAAGAAGAGATCGGTTTGTCAAATATTTAAACAAAAATGAAAAACTTGAATTTGTAATATAGTTTTATAATTTTTTTAATTTTTTTTCGGATTCCATGTTTACATTTCACGAGCCCTCAAACTGTTCCACCTTTATCTTTCTGGAATGTTTTGAAAATTTCACTAACTTTTGCTGAAAGGCTGCCTGCAAAACAGTTCCGCATTAATAAAATATAATCATTTGGTTTTCAATATGATTATGATAACCACAAATATATAATTTTTTTCTCAAGATACCAAACGAATGCTAATAGTCATTATGCTTGGTCGAGCACCGTTTTAGATCTGTTCAATGTCAATCATTGTACTTTTATACGTTCTTAACATAACTTTTTGATCAGACATCCGCCACAAAATCTAGTAGACAAAACTATCCCAAAAAACACGAAATGCTTTATCTCGAAATTAAAAAGACAAAAGCTATTTCTGCAAAAAATGGTTTAAAAACAGAGACCGGTAAACACTGTTTTTGCAGATAAAAAGCCATTTCTGCAAGATAAACGCTATTTCTGCAAAAGTGGTAGAAGAACAAGAGGCCCTAGAAGCTATTTCTGCAGATAAAAGCTATTTCTACAAAAAGAGGCCCAAAAAAAGGCCCATGATAAAAACTATTTCTGCAAAACATGTAAAGAAGAAGACCCAAGTCAAGGAAAAAAGTATTGGTATGTTTCGAAAAAAGCAAAAGCAATAATGAAATTATCAATTTAGGAATTTTTTTCAATTTGATGATTTTGCTCACAATTTTTTTATATTTTCATTTCTTTTATTTGCGAGTGAGTCATAAAGAATTCGAGACAAAAACAGATATATATTTTTTTCTGGCTTTTGTCAAGTTTTCTATAAAGAGCATAGTTTAGGCTTGCATCTCTTCATAAGTCGAACTCGTTTTTCTCGGCTTGTTCAGAAGGCATTTGTTTTTTGCCATCGTGTTCATTTCTCGTATTTTTAGTTAATAATTTCATCAGCTCAAAATTGTGTAGATAAAAAACAAACAAGTTTGTGTTTCGGATTTATGAGGTCTTAATTGTTTGCTTCGGAAACCTAAGTGTTATATTTGATTAAAAATTTTCTGATGCTCTGATTTATAAAGCTTGTTCTTGTTTGCAATTCCGTAAATTAGAACTCTTTATTTGTAATGTTTGCACTCAACAAATTCCAAACTGTACCATTGATACTTTCTGTTCTGCCGAGGAACTTTCTAGCTTTAATAAGAACAGAAACAAGGTGATTCCACTTTTCCAAACATTATTCATAAGTTCGGGAAGTGAGAAAGCGCTATCATTTTCAAAAGTGAAGTTTTTGGGGTTCTTTGGTATCTCCAACGCTTGCTCATTTCAAGAAATCTTTTTCAGTGAAATATCTGAATCCAGTAAAAGTTTAGGATTTTTTTTAGTCGGTGTCAACTTTTCTACCTGCCAGCCAGTTTGATGAAGCATTAGAACTATCCATGAATTCTTGTTCTTCTAAATTACGAAATAAGTTTGTTTTATCTGCACATAGCACGAAACTTTTTTGGTACTAGCATAGGTTCATTAAGATTACTGAAAAGGACCATTCGACAAAGGACTGATCTGTGATGAACTCCACAATTGTTTTTCTCGGAAAGGAAATCTTCAGTTGAAAGTAAACTTACTGGGTTTCAATTTTAAAAAATGAATCCAGAATATCTTTCATTTTGCCTGTGAAATCATATCTGGAACATTTTTTCCATAAGTTTCATGTGATCTTGTGTGTTAAAGGTTTTCATAGGTCCGGGAAGTACAATGAGACACTATCTTTTCCTCTATTGATTAGCAGATTCTCTGTTCTGTTCTAGCACATCGTTTATGGAATCTACAGATGATCATCTGCTAAAGAGGGGCCTTTTTTAAATCAAACCATCAATCTAGATTGACGGAGTTTGGTCAGACATTTGCCAAAAACCAAGGATTAGGCAGTAGATTAAATTTCATAATATGCAAATTAATTAAAATGTAGGTACTTTTTATAACAAGACAAACCTTTTTGAGCAAGCTGTTAATACAAGCCATAGTATTCTCAATTAATTTACCAACGAGAGACTCAATTTCAAAAGCGTCATTTTTTTGTTTCAATTTGCCTCAGTACAAAAGTGCTTCAAATAGATTGGCATGTTTTTCATCGTACGATACCTTGAGCCGGCTTGCTACTGAAGGCCCACAAATGACGAAAAACTGTTTTTCTCAACAGATTACTTCTGGTGCTTTTTTCTTAGATAGCTCTAATACTTTTTTCCTTTGAGTTCTTTTTCCCTAAGAAAACATTGTAGCTTATAGTAATCTATTTTGATTTCCTTGATAAATGTTTATTTTTACTTTGTCGGTTATATTGTTCTCTACTGCCTATTGTTTTTATGTCTAAATATGTTTTTCTGTTTTACAGTTTTCTAACAACGGCATCTTCTGTATCCCTGCTGAAACCTTTTTGGGAGTCTTCCTTACCATGTCTTAAAGAAAAGATATCATCAAAGACTCAACCTTTTAGATTTTCATGTAGATCTATTCAGTTCTCCGTTGTTGCAGAGAAAAACACTTTCTTGCGCAATGACATTGAATTGATAGTTGGTAGTGATCTCTTGTAGTGTAGTTAATTTTGTTGTTACGCTGTTGTTGGTTCCCTATTTACCAACTCAAAATTTTCGTTTTGTTGAGTCCTTAAGAAGACAAAACAATGGTCAATATCTGCAAATAGTTGTTTTTTTGAAACGCAGTTTATGATTTAAATTACAACATCTAAAGTTGCTTCCAATTTAGCTGTAACATTTTTGTTTTCAGAGTGTTTAGATTTACAATGAAATCCTTTGGACTCAAAATTTGCAACTTTGTCTGTTTGGATAGATTTCTTTGAAAGATCAATACTGAACTCTTTGCATAAATATGTTTGCGTTTCGTTCAAATCAGAACAAAATGTTCTAAGAAGAATTGTACAAAAGTAATGCTATCCGTTTTAGGTGTTTTGTATACTAATCTAACAAAAAATCTTCATTTGCTTCTTCATATTTTGGTGATAAGATTTGAATGTCGTGGTTCCCTTACGCTTTTATTTTTGAATATTTAAAGTTTTTAGTTTATAGCGAATCAACGCCTCCGCTTCTACATTTTTGGATGATTACAAATTACAAAACTGCTGACCAATTCATTGATGAATAATTTAGTGTCTGAAAAATATTTTAACTACGTTTCTGTAAGAGCTAGAACAGACAGTTTTAAATTTGTAGCTTCCAGATGTGCTAAAAGTTCATAAATATTCTTAGGTGATCATATTTTTGGAAAAAAATTGAAACATGTAGTCCACTATTCTTTGCCTGGCGCTTTGCAATTTGCAATCCACATTGAGTTTCATTGATGGTTTGTTCATGCGTATGTTTTCTGTTTTGTTCAAATTAGTTTGCACTAAGACAAGAGTTGCAATTTATTTTTGGTTTTAGCGTACGGCTGCATCCACTAGAAAAAAAACTGAATTAAGTCGTAGGCTTTTTAATATATTTATATAATATATTTATATAATCTTCTAATTTCAGCTTACAGTCGCTTCCTCTAGACAAAAAGTAATATCTGAGGGCTAGCGGACAATCAGTTCTCTTGAGTTTTACTTTGAATATTTTTGGAGAAGAAAAAATCGCTAAATTTTGATTTGTTTGGCTGCTTTTCAGGCTTCTGGGTAAATGAAGAGAAAACAAATGTTTTTGAGGTTTTTTTAATGTTTTCAAAGAATTTGATCAATTTTGAATTGTTTGTCTCATTTCGCTCTATATGACAGCAGCATAACACCTGTGAGTTCGTTACCAATGTGAAACGCAATTTGGGTTTTGATCATCCAAGTTCTTGTTTTTATTTTTTTAAAAATATGACAACCTATCAATGGGATTTTCATCTCAAAGAGTTCCTCTGGTGTAAATTGTTTTGTGACTTTAAAGTAGATTTGGGTCTTTTCCGTTTGTGCCAGTACGTTATGCACGCCCCAGTTACAGAGTGCATGCCATTACATATTAAATCAATATTTAAAAAAATTGCACGTGCGTCTGGGGATTGCAAATAATATGCCCCCACTAAGCTGGGGGGGGGGCACAAACGGAAAAGATCCGTAGATTTTTGGTGACCTTTATGACCTCAAAGTAGATTTTTCTTGCAAAAAAATGATCTAAGTAGAAAAGAAAACTTTAAAAGCTTTATGGGCCGCGTAAAAAGGCCGCGTAAAGGAGCTTTAATCAGTGAAATGGAAAATATATAGGGAAACTGGATCATAGAATTTGTAAGGACTCAATTCTGTAAATTTTTGTTAGATTATTCATCGGTTCAGCCACTCAAAAATTGTAGCTCTCGCCACAACCAGCTCCTGGAAACTCTCTCTGTCACCACCAGCTAGATCCGGATGCATAAAACTATGAAAGCTTGCGGAAATTTTGATCAATTAATTGTTTTTCCTGACATTAGTTGGGAAGCATCATTACTTCATACGCTTTCTGCATTGCCTCAGAATGGTCGTTGTGAGCAAAATACTTCTGGAACACCTTGTATCATATTTTGTACGTGCCATAAAGAGCTGCCCAAGTTGCTATTTTTTTGCCCCACCAGTCCGCAATCACGCTGACGAGTGTAACTTGCCTTTTACAACTCCCCAAAAAGTAGCGCTTGTAGCCAACTCCATTTTATTTGAATGTGAAAGCGGAGACGAGCCGATTTGTTGACTTCCAAATTTTGAGTATGAAATTGCTGTTTTAAATTTTTCAGGGAAAGTTAAAACAATCAGTTTGAGTTGTCGTGTGAAGAAATTCCTGCCATGTTACCCAATGCCATTTTATCCGATGCAAATTTACCCAATGCTATTTGATCTTTTCGTTCAATTATCCGATGTTAGGTTGTGATAGTTTTATATCAAGTCCCACGGGCCGTTTATTTATATAGTCGGCTAAGTAATCGTTCCGGTGATGGGGTAAACATTAAGGTAAATTAATGTTGACATTGGGTAAAATGGAAGGTAGGCATAATGGCATTGGGTTAAATCGCAAGGGTAAAATGGAATCGGGTAAATCGCCCTGACACGCACTGTGGCAGATGATAGTATGTACTATGGCAAATGATAGCCGTTATAGGTCAGTGTACACTAATTGAATGTAACTCAAAACCTTAATTGGTAGATTGTTCCATTTTCCACTGTAGCAATCCGGGTCGAGTTATGAGGTAACACTTTCACAAATAGACTTATCTTATTTTCTACAGCTCTTACAAATTTCTTATATAATTGCGCACTTAAACATCTCAAAATCTGATAGTTTTTATTAGAAAATTAGCGGTATTTGTTTTGTAGTTTTAGGTTTTGAATTTATTGAAAATATAACCTCTGCTCCTTATGAGTTTTTTTGTATGCATCAATATGATGGCAAAGGAAAATTATCTAATATCTATTGAAATCAGATTTTAAAACTCAAAAAGGGTTCCAATGGAACACCTCGACAACTTTGTCTTAATATCTTTTTGTTTTCGCTTCAAGATAACCAATGAACTTGAATAATAGTTTCTCCAAAAAAACAGAGAATTTAAACCCGAGAAACTGAAGTATTTATCCACAATCGTTAGAAGCCTTGCTTTCTATTTTAAGAAGTCTTTTTTCATTCAACGAGAATCGTTTCATAGAATCGTTTTAAAGGTCATAACTTAAAGTATGACAAATTCGGACAAAGATATTTTTTTATAATCATTAAAATAGCCAGAATGTTAGCATTGTGTTAATCAACCTTTCGTAAAAAAAATGCTAAGAAATCTGTGATTGATATTGACTTTTTGATTTTCATAAGTAAAATTTGCTCTCACTGAACAAGGTGACACCGGCAAAAGCAGAACCTTTATATGTGTATGTGTGTGAGTGTAAGGCGAATCAGATTTCAGAATATGCAAATATTGATGGTGGATTATTTTATTTTTACTAGTGCCAAAAAGTTTTGAGATTAAAAATGTCAGAAAAAAATTCTTGGCTGAACTACCCAGGTTTTGGTCCAGACCCAAATTGAGCTATGGTCAAACTCAATCGAGCGCACACCCCTGTGTTCCCGGACCGAAATTACAGGGTCTGGATAGCGGTTCGAGCGCACAATAGTCTGGACCATGGTCTAATGTCGGTCTGATCAGAGGTCAATTCGGTTTGGACGGTCTGATCATAGTTTAAAATCTCTCTCTGATCAGACTATTTTGAGCGCACTTGAGTGTGATCATAGTCTGATTAAGGTCTGGGCAATGGTCTGAAATTGAGTCTGGACCATGGTCTGAAGATGGTCTGATCATAGCATGTTTATAGTCTGGACAATGGTCTGAATTCAGGTCTGATCATAAGTGCACTATAGTCTGGACAGTGGTCTGGGTACGGTATGATCAGAGGACATTTTATTCTGGAAAGACTGATCAGAGATCATTTTGGTCTGAAAGGTCTGATCAGAGGTAACTTCGGTCTGGAAAGTCTGATCAGAGGTCATTTCAGTCTGCTTAGTCTGATCATAGCTCAATTTGGGTCTGGACCTAAACCTGGGTAACAATCTATTGTGGCATCCATTGTGCAGTTTAATCATTGTGGCAACATCGGAGAAATTCAATATAAAGATTAAAGCAATAGAGAAAGTAATTTAACTGATGTGAGTTTTTGCTATCTAAAATTACCAAGCAGTGGTGAAGAGAAGTTATTTGTTGAAAAAACGGTCACAAAAAAGTGGATGTAAAAAGTTATAGTATAAATTATGTAAAAAAGCTATAGCATAAATTTGTTCGGCGTCATTTTTCCGAGCACAATTTTTGATAATGGACAAAAAAAGCAAGCAAACGTGATTTGAAGTGTTGCGATAAGTTGAAACATTGAAAAATTATTTTAAATGTAAATTAATGTAAAATTTTAAAATTTTAAATTAATGTAAAATTTTAAAATATTAAATTAATGTAAAATTTTAAATGTAATTTACTGTAAAATTATATTGAAAAATTATTTTGAATTTTTGGTCATTGTGTTGGGGTGCTTCTCTTCTAAGTGAACCTTGCAGTGACTGAGTATGAAAGACCACACATCATGACTGGCTAAAAGTGATTGTGTTTTTGTGATAAACAATGGCAACAAACATTGACAAATAATACAATGCAAATGCAACCGATGACAATAAGAGCAAAAAATCTCAGATTATCAAATTTATTGAAGTAAAATAAAAATTTCAAACATTTAAATTTTCAAACCTGATAAGGAACAGTCGTTAATTGCTGCAAAACCTTCAAACTCTAGAAACTGACAAAGAATTGTGGTTCACCGCAAAAATCTTAAATATAGATAAATTAGATAAACAGAGATAATTAAATGACAAAACTGAAAAAGTCGGTTTACTTGACAGAAAGGGGAATCAAAGAAAAAAATGCAAAAGAATTCCCCAACAATCGATAAAACTCATTAACAAAGAAATTCTGCAAAGATAATTCTCCATTCCTCTATTTTAGTCAATACACTCAATTGAGTTATAGGTTTGGTAAAGAAAATTATCCACCAAAAAATCGCTCTTATTTTGTTTCCTCCTTGAATATTTTAATCAAATCAAGTCCTGCGTCAAAGGTTGTTTAAAAATTTTTCTGCATAAAATTGCATAAGAAATTTCTGAATAAGAAATGTTTGCTTGGATGAAATTTAAGAAAGTATCCAAACCAGACAAAAAACAAATCCCGGATTCTCACGGAATCTCTCATATTCAAAGTTTACCGAATAAATTAACGCTGCACACTGCGAAAACAACAGTTCTGCTAGTCCCAAACAAAAAACCGAACAGTTATGAGAGATACTTGTGGATATCGTGATGAAAACCACGGCACGTTTAGTTGCTCTGGCCATTGTAGAATATGTTGTTTTTCTGAGAGACTTTTCATCTCAAGGTATTTTTGATGAAAAAAATACTTCGCTGAGTGGCGAGTTTTTTTTGACAATTTCTAAGTTTATTTTGGCTGTTTTGCCCTAGTAAGTGGTTTTGCTGCATTTATTAAGGAGTGATTTGCTAGCCTTTTGTTTGTGGGCCACTTTTAACCAATGAGTTTGGTTCTGTTAAAGGGGTATTTTCTTTGCAAATTTTAAAATTACCGGTAATCATTACCTATTTTTGATAGTTTTTCACTTTTTTCGATGCCCTTTTGGCATAATTTTTGAGCAACTTATTAAACCTAACTGTTTGAGATGAAACTCTGTTGTGGAGTTCATGTTTTATATGAAAAACTATTTAAAGGTTTCTTAATTATAATCCGTTGAAGTTCTACAATTCTATAACTTTTTGCTTTCACAGTAGAACGCGAGTTAGTTCAATTGTTAGCCTTTCTGAAAAAGACTTCCTGAGTTCTTGGAATTCTTTTGGTTTCCTTTTTTTCCCTAACAAATGAGTTAATTCTTGGACGCTCATCAAAATCGAGGGGATGTATTAATCTTTCTTTATTTCAACACTGACAGAGGTCCCAGATCCGAACCACCTCTGCTCAGATTCAGCCGAGCGCACAGCTGTGCAATTGGCAGCTGAAACAAACGGTCTGTCCAAACTCAGTTTCGAGCGCACTTAGGTCTGATTTGAGGTTTTTGGCCTGGGTTTGCACAATCGGCGGTAATTTGGGTCAGCCGCGATTTCGTTGGGGTGATCGGAGGCGATTTTGGTATTGGAGGGTCTGTTCAGAAGTAATTTTTGTCTGATTCGGTCCGAACGGTGGCGATTTTATCTGGGCCGGTCTGCTCCGAGTTTATTTGTGTCAGGGATGGTCTGATGAAGGATGATTGTATCTGCAACGATCTGATCAGAGACAACTTTTGGTCTGGGAGGACCTGATCATAGACCATTTTTGGTCAGTGACGGTCTGATTAGTGATAATTTTGGTTTTGTTCTGAGACGATCGGATCAGAGGTGATTTGGGTCAGTGAAGGTCTGATCGAAGAGAATTTTTTTGGACGGTCTGATCACAGGTGATTTTCCTCTTAAATATTCTCATCAGAGGTGATTTCAGTCTAGTATGGTCTTATCAGAGATGATTCTGGTCTGTGATGAAGCAATCGGCGGTGAATTTCGTCTCGGTGGTCTAATCAGTGATAATTTCTGTTTAGAACGGTCTGATCAGAAGCGATTTTGGTCTGAACCAGAGGTAATTTTGGCCTGGGAGGTCTGATCAATATTAATTTTGGCCTGGGAGGTCTGATCAATGTTAATTTTGGCTTTGGTTTGGGGGCAGACTGATCAGAGAATAATTTTGAATTCGGTCTTGGATAATCTGACCAGAGAATATTTTGGCATGGGAGGGTCTGATCAGAGGTGATTTTGGCCACGGACGGTCTGATCAGTGCTTACTTTGGTCTTTGGTTCTGGTCTGGGATGGACTGATCAGGCATAAATTTGGTCTTTGGCGGAGCAACTGGCGGTGAATTTGTTCTGGGCGGTCTGATCAAGAATGATTTCGCTCTAAAACGGTCTGATCAGAGGCAATTATGGTCTAGGAGAGTCTGCTTAGAGGTGATTTTATTCTGGGACGCTCTCATCAGTTGTACTTTTAGTTTTTGTCTGGTACACTCTGATCTGAGATGATGCTGGTCAGGAAAGGTCTGATCAGAGGAGAATTGTTCTAGGACGGTCCGATCACAGGTGATTTTGGTCTTAGATGTTCTAATCAGAGGTAATTCTGGTCTACGACGGATAGACGAGAGGTGATTTATTTGTTTCTGTGACGGTCTGATCAGAGATTATTTTTGGTCCGTGGCGGAGAGATTGTCGATAAATTTGATCTGTGCTTTCCTCTGTTTGCAAAGTTGTGATCGGAAACGATTAGATTATGGTATAGGAGTGTCTGATCAGAGGTGATTTTGTTCTTGAACTGTCTGATCACAGATGATTTTTGTCTTAGATGTTCTGATCAGATGTGATTTTGATCTCGGACGGTCCGACCCTGGGCTATTCCGGTATGGTATGAACTGCTCTGAGGTGATTCATGTATGGGACGGTCTGAGCAGAGTTGATTTTTTCTAGGACGATCTGATCACAGGTGATTTTGGTCTTAGGTGTTCTGATCAGACGTGATTCTGGTCTAGGAGGGTACGACCAGAGGCGATATTGGTCTGTCTCACGGTCTGATCAGTTGTAATTTGCATTTTGGTCTGGCACAGTCTGGTTAGAGGTGATTTTGGTCTGGGAAGGTCGTATCAGAGGGGATTTTGTTCTGGTACAGTCTGATTACAGGTGATTACGGTCTTGTTTGTTCTGATCAGATGTGATTTTGGTCTTGGTTGGTCCGAAACTAGGTTGTCGCGGATTGGGACGGTCTGATCAGAGGCAGTTCCTATATGGGACGCTCTGGTCAGAGGGGATTATATTCTTAAAAGGTCTTATCACTGGTGATTTTTGACTTAGATGTTCTGATCAGAGGTTATTTTGGTCAGGGATGTTCAGACTCTAGGTGCTTTCCCTCTGGGACGGTCTGATGACAAGTGATTTTGATCTTCGGTGTTCTGATCAGATTGATTGTGTTCTAGGAGTTTCTGAACATATTTGGTTTTGGTCTGTGACGCTCTGATCAGAAATATTTTCTGATATGTGTTGGAGCGACCGGCGGTGCGTTTGGTCTGGGTGGTCTGATCGGTGGTGGTCTCTATCTGATGTGGTCTAGTCAGAGTTGATTTTGGTCTGGGAATGTCTGATCAGATGTTATTTTGGTTTAGGGCGCTCTGATCAGTCTTAATTTTGGTTTTGGTCTTTGACAGTCCGTTCAGAGGTGATTTTGGTCAAGGAACTTCTGATCAGAAGGGGACTTTGTTCTAAGACGGTCCGATAACAAGTGATTTTGGTCTTAGATGTTCTAATCAGAGGTAACTCTGGTCTACGACGGATAGACGAGAGGTGATTTGTTTCTGTGACGGTCTGACCAGAGATGATTTTTGGTCCGTGGCGGAGAGATTGTCGATAAATTTGATCTGGGTTTTCTGATCAATGGTGACATCTGTTTGCAACGTTGTGATCAGAAGCGATTCAATTATGGCATAGGAGTGTCTGATCAGAGGTGATTTTGTTCTGGAACGGTCTGATCACAGGTGATTGTGCTCTTAGATCTGATCAGAGGTGATTTTGTTCTGGAACGGTCTGATCACAGGTGATTGTGCTCTTAGATCTGATCAGAGGTGATTTTGGTCTGGGACGGTTGGATCAGAGATTATTTGTGTCTGGGATGGTCTGGTCAGAGATGATTTTAGTCTGAGACGTTCTGACTTGGACTGCGTTCCGTTTGAGAACTCAGCGTGGAAAATAACCGTGCCATTAAAATTTCATCCGAATTTAGGGTAGCTCTTGCGCTCATCAAAAAAATACATTTCACTGCTGATGCTTTTCGGTTGTTTTTTTTAAACAATTTCAAAATATCTGCCATAACTAAAGGACAAAAGTAAGTCAATTTGTATTACTGTTTAGTTAAACTGAACGTTTATTTGGCGCATCAACTGCAGAAATTTGTCTGACAAATAAAATAGCATTAGCTATTTTTGCAACTAAAACAAAAAAAGATTGATGCATAATCTGTAAATTTCAATACAAACTTTAGTAACTTATTTATCTTTTCATCTCAAGACTCTATTTTCCAGTCAAATTGAGCATAAATTTATTTATTAAACAACCGTTTTTCTTATAATTTACAAAATGTTACAATTTATTTTGTTTGATTTTGGTCGGGGTGGGGGTTTGAGCACGGCTAGTGCAGCCTGTTTGAACACTTCATTAACACCCTCGCCTTCCAATGAAGAACATTCTAGAAACAATGTTGCTCCTACACTCTGTCGAAGTTGTTCTCCTTCTTCTGGGCTCAGCAATGGTTCCTAAATTAAAAATCACGAATCGCGGGTCTTTCCCATTATCCCCCACGAAATCATAGCACAACCCCCCCCCCCCCTATAGTGCAATTACTCTGATTGGGATCTACACGTTATGTTACCAATGAGCGGCCCGCAGTGCAAGCAAAGATGAAACAAAGTTCAAGAAGATATACTCAATGAAAACCCTATTTTACCTCACAGGTTTACCCGGATCGTAGTAATGTAGGAAATCAGCACTGAATTAAGATATTTAAAAAAAACCAGTACATATTTATATACTATGCATGAAAAACATATTGATTCTTGGGTTAACGTCTCAACTGTTCCATTTAGCAAGAAAATTAATTGACAAAATTTGGGACAGTGTTCACGGAATACAACGAAAAGGTGCGCTTCTTTGTTGCAACCCTCAATTTTTTTTTGTGGCTAGGGACTTTATTGTACCCTGGCTTTTTGTTCAGTCAGTTTTGGCCAGTCAATATGTTTTACCGATAGATACCAATTTTGCATTATTGCGAGGCCGTTAAGAACTGAATCGATTGAAAAATGTGGCCGAGAGGTAAGGTGTGTGA
This sequence comes from Convolutriloba macropyga, assembly GCF_964194025.1. Classification (NCBI taxonomy): domain Eukaryota; kingdom Metazoa; phylum Xenacoelomorpha; order Acoela; family Convolutidae; genus Convolutriloba; species Convolutriloba macropyga. The sequence goes on from NC_134471.1 coordinate 71,913,122, forward strand.
TTCATACGCCAATGATTGAGAGTTCCCTGCTTCCGTGTAGCTGTCTGTGCGAGAATGAGATCTTACTTAATCATAGCTTCAGGTTGGCCATAACCTGACCAATGCTGGCTGCTTTGATGGTACCACCTCAAATTTTCAGACGCAAGAAAAGTGGCCATTGTCACCAAAAAGCGAAAGGCTGCTCAAAAAAGTCTGAAATGTGAGGAATAAAAAGAAAAAAGAGCTGAGAACAAGACGCTGTGGCCTTATGCTGTTCCGCTGCGATTACGCAGGAACCACAAATAGTTATTACAAGATCGGTTTTTACAAATACCATAGCTCTCTGTACGTTTTGCAAAATTTATTGTAAAACAGAGAAACAATTGTCTGTATCTCTTGTGAGAGTAATTTATTGTCATATTTTAGCTCTTTAACATTTCAACATGTATTTTCTCGTGGAGTTCCAAACAATAATTGACAAAGGATATGCATAACTCAGAGTGTAGCAGTGCCACAAACAGTGCAAAATTCAAACTTTTTTAGCGCTATCTGATACAATCCTACTGTGCTATTTCTTTAGTATATGTCGACATAGTGAATCAAACAATCAATCTGTGCCAGCTGGCAAGCACTATGAACGAGCACTATAAAAAGTATTGAAGTTGCGATAGAAACACTTTTTACATCTCTGCGAGTTTATAATCCACTGCTTGGCAATTCAAGCCCAGCATCAGGGCAATAGCCCCAAATAACAACAAGGTCAGCTGAGCGCGGCGGCTAAAGACATTGCAATATTACTCGAGCAGTCAAAGCTAATATTTTGATTGCTTGCTTACTGCAGTAACACATACTATTAACCGCTATATTAGATAGTGATAACCTCAACTTGGTACTTGACTTCAATACATTATTCACGCATATCTTTACGTCAAAAAGAGCTGAAAATGAGGTAGCGTATTGAATAGAACAAAGTGCATTAATGCTGAAAATATATTTACCAATCAATTTTTTCCGAGATAAGAAACGTCAAACCAGAAATTTCTGCGTTTTATTTCAAAAACAGAGGTAATATTTATAAAAATATTCTAGTTATGAATTATTAATTTTCCTGACATATTTGATTCAGATGCATTGTCGAGTCAATACTTGAGCTTTTCACCCACTTTTACTGCAAAAAAAAGATTCTCTAATTATAAGGGGTTTCTTGTCATTTTAAGGTTTTTTTGTTTTGATGATCATTTAAGTGTCACAATCAACATTTCCAAATGGTGGTAGAAAGGGCACTTTTTGGCAATATTTCTTTTTTGCAATAAAAAATGGAAAGTTTGTAAAAATAATGCTAATCTAATCAAACATCTCTCCAGAGACGCTTCATGTTGTGGCCTATTCTTTCACTGGAAAGTTGGTACTGCAATCCTTCAGTTAAATAGTGGAAAAATTTAGATATGCAAGAATGGATTTTTGCAGAACTCTTTTACTATCGATAAAAGTTTTCTTGATATTGTACGCTTTATCTAAAGTTGAAGTTTGATGAAATTGGTTGTAAAAAGTCTCGGCTTTTTTGTACGACAAATTAGCTAGTTTTCAATGGAACTGTGATAATACATTGCTATAAATCGTTTTTGATCAAGTTGATACCTAAAATTGAAGTCTTACTATATATGATATTTCAATCTATCAATTATTTGTTAACTACAAAAACGATTTTTACTCGAAAACAATTCTTCGACTAAATATTGACTGAGAACTTTTTTAAAATACAATATATCAAAGGCTAAGTGTTCAGTGTTTGAATATGCAGCTTTTTTGCTCGATTATTAAATTTAAGCATATAAACTGGGCTGGATCTTTATCTGCGGACACACTCTACTGATTCTCTTGGTTCCTTGTTCATTTCATTCAACGCAAAATGAGATTGGATTCAGTTTCAAAATCTTGTCAGATCTTTATTTTCTAGACAAAACATACAATGCCTTATCATGTTAAAATTTTATTGCAGATTTTGACTCATCTTTGTGATCTATTGGTATATATCATTTATGGTCATAATGGTATCATTTTTGAAAGTTCGCGGGTTGAAGTTTTGCCCGACAAAAAACCTTAAGAAGTGAAGAAGTACGGTTAATTATTAATTTTTTTTAAGATGCTCATCGCTTTTTACAGAAATTTCAACGTTTTTCCGCAATTTTTAACAGTCACACGTCGACCCGAGTTTTTTTTATCTTCACCACCTCTTACCAGGAATCTTATCAAATATATTAAATATTTATTTTCAAATGTATAGCGTGTCCCATAAAGTTGAAATAAGCGAACGTTTCAGAAGCCACAAGTTAGAGTTCAAAGGTCAAAGTTCAAATTTAAAACGTAGGAAAATTTGATGAATGAAAACTTAATGCAGAAAACGCTGACATTCAAATGAGCACATTGATGCTCAATTGCCCGTTTTTGGCGTTTTCGAACGTTTGCTTATTTCAACTTTATGGGACAGACTATACCATGAATGCTTACTTTGAGATCTTTGTGGAGTCTGAAATCAGTCTTAGTCGCAACAATGATCACGGGTTTATCTGGACAATGGTGTCTGATCTCTCCAATCCACTTCGACTGAACATTCTCGAATGAATTCCTTGAGTTGATCGCGTAGCAAATGATGAATGCATTCGTGTCATTGTAAAGCAAAGGCCTCATTCTTTCATAATCTTCCTGACCAGGAGTGTCACAGATTTCTATAACGCAAAATTGCCCCCAGTCGGAAGCTCAACTTTTTTTAAAAAAAGTAAAAATTTCAATGGGGGCGGGAGTACATGTTGACTTTAATGACCATTATAGTCAACATGTACCCCCGGCCCAATTGAAATTTTTACAACTTTTTGACTCGACCTATTAAAAAATTATTTGGCTCCGCTAATTTTTTTTTAATAGGTCGAGCTAAATTCTTTTTCAGAAAATGGGTAGTCGACAAAACTGCAGGGCGAACTATCTCCAAACCGACACTTCGATATTAAAAATTCGTAAAACGGGAATTTTAACGGATTCCATACTGAGAGTTTTGGTGATTGGCCTAATTCATTCTACATCTGTTGAGTTTTGTAAGCATCAATGTTCACAATTAAAAAAACAAAAATTCTAGTGGATAAAGGTACAAAAATTATACAAAATATCGTCACAAATTAGGCATTATATAATTGATAACAATGAACTGCTTTAGTAATTAGGTATCGTCTTTGTGGCTTTTAATTTTTGGACAGGTGCCAATTTTTGTGGAAAATTTATTTTAATTGTAACGGACGAAAAAAGCTATAAGGTCTTTGAAGCTTTAAAGTTGTTAACAACCTTGCAATAGGACTTCGAAACTGAACAGATAGGTCAAGCAAAGCATTCTTACGCTGTTTATTTGGTCTGTACTTGGTAGACTAATAAATTGTTGTGCTTCTCGACTCCACTAACCATCCATTTTTGTTATTGTTATTAACTCAATGATGAAAAACTTGAAACGGTCATTTAGGACGGAAACCAGGGCCAATGACTGAGCCGTTAGTTCGTCCACGAAAAACAAAAAAAAACAAATTTTGCCGAAAAAGTCCAGATGATTTGAATTGTTTTGATCAGAAAAAGATTTGACCTCTGAGAGTATGATAACTGGGGTCAAAAATAGCAGGCAAAATGGTCAATGATAGTCAAAACGGGGCAATCAAGATTTTAGATTGTTGGTTCTCCGCATAATAATTGTGTAAAAAGCTAAAATTAAGAGTGCAAAGACTGATCAAAGAGCTGCAATAGAAATAGTAGCAGAAAAAGAAACTGGAAGATTTTCTATCAGCAATTCTGAGAGCACATTGACCTTCCTATTACGCTTACACCTACTGCAATTGAATCGTTGTAATAAACAAGGCTAAAATCGGATAGTTTGAAAACATAAACAGTTAAAACTTCAATTTCTTAGTTCTACTTGAGAAAAAAATCAAAAAATGTCAATATACACAAACTAAACTCAATTTCAAAGGGTGAAACTGAAAGAGTAATCTGAGAAATAATCATCCTAAGACAAACATTGCGTGTCATCTTCCGTGCCAAATAAAAAGGAAGATATTTACTTTTTCTTCTTTATTGCCAACAAACGTATCTTAATCCATGTAAAAAGGGTCTTACAGTGTAATATATGGCTACAAAGCAAGAATGTGGTGTATAAACTATTTTGCAACAACTATAATAAATTATAATATGATAGAACATAATAATTGCTACTATACTTCACAAGGCCTTCGGCGCAAAACTCTATAAAATAGTGCTAAAATAATTATAATCAATTTGTTAGGGACACTGTCTTGTAATGAAACTCCTAATTTTTTGACTGACAAAAGCTACCTTTTTATTGTGAAAAAACATGTTAACTCATATAAAAATATAGCGAGAAAAGTAAAGAGCAATTTGTCAACATTACGCAGCGAGTTTCCAAAAAGGAACCGTTTACTAATTTTTGCGTTTCGTGCAAACGAATGAAGTATTTCGTCATCGTTTTCATTTTACGTAGCCATTTCCTTTGATGAAATATAATTACTCAAAACATGGAAATAAGCTACTTGTAGTTAATAAAAAGTCTTAAAATTCCAAATGGGTATTCAAGGATAAGTTTAACCCAATTCAATCATTTTGAGCACGTTATTAGCCTAAAACTTTATTCTCAATTTTATCAGTTTTTTTTAGACTTAATTCAAAGACTTAATTTTTGCCACGGGCAAAACTGCTAATTGACTTCTTAATTCACAATTAGTATCGAGATGGACATTTTTGAAATTAATCACCAATTAGACTTTCTTTGAATTATTCAATTGACAATATCTTAGTTATTGAACAAAGGTGACGCGTGGGAACTATAGTGACTCATGTTAAAGAAATTAGGGATCTTTTCCGTTTGTGCCCTCCCCAGCTTAGTGAGTGCATATTAGTTGCACCCCCCAGACGCACGTGCCATATTTTTACATAATAATTTACTATATAATAGCACGTGGTTTGTAGTTGGGGGGCGCATAAGGTACTGGGGGCGGGGGGGGGGGGGCACAAACAGAAAAAAGATCCGAAATTAGTTACTGAGTACTGTCAATTTTTGCGCTGGCCTCAGATACACTCAATATGGAATCCAGATGCGAGTGTCCAATTCTGACGCAAATTTAAACTAAATTCGCTTACTATAGCTAGTTTTCACGCACGCTTGTGACTCTAATCTTAAAACACGTGTCGTGAAAAATAGTGACAAAATCGAGTAATTTTACTCGAGAAATCAGACATTGGCCACGTAATGAACCATTCATTTATGGGATCTATTATTCTGCCCCCCCCCCCCCCCCCAACCCCCAGCTTAGTGAGCATAAATCTTTTCTTTTATGACCCCCATGCGCACGTGCAATTCTCTTACATAGTAATGTGCCATATAACAACATATAATTTGTAACGGAGGGTCAAAAAAACACGGGGGGGGGGGGGGGGGCAGAATAGATCCCATTTATGGCCCGCTTCCACAAAAGGGCAAATTAGGGCTTTATGGTATCGGACGACAAACTTTGTCATTTAGAAATGTGGTGTTGAAATTGAAATGACTTTTTACTCACGTAATCCGATCATCTCTCGATCAATCTGAATATTCTTAGCAAAGTTGTCCCAGGTTGTGGGCACATAATCTGTGGAATAGACATTCTCAGTGTACCTCACAAGCAGGGCTGTCTTGCCCACTGCTCCGTCGCCCACAACCACCAGCTTAAGCGCCTTCATCTTCCAGTTCTGCAGTTACAAATGTTTATAAATAGTTATAAATGAAGTTAACTTTGAAAAGAAAACGGAAAACTTTAAATGTCTTGCCGGTGCTGGAAATCAAGCGTCGAATATTTTATCTGAATATGTTTATAAAAAAACGTTTCTTAAAAGTTGTAGTTTTTGTTACAAATAGTGTGCAATTAGAAACTAGTTTTATAATGCTAGTTTCAAGCTATCAGGATTTGAACAATGTGATAATGATAGTTGTCATAAGATATTTAAAATTAAGAATTAAAGCGAAATTAAAAGAATTAACTAACAAAAAGTAAGAATTAAAGAAAAGTGATTGAAATGTAACAACATGTATTATATCAAATTCATCCGAAAACAAACAAGAATCTTAATTATAACGAGGCTATTAATATTAATATAACGAGGCTATTAATAAAGGCTATTATTATAAATAATGGTTAGGCACGAATAAAATAAAACTCTATCTTCTCCAAATTTCGACCTGTCAAATTGAGTTAGTAATTATTATCAATGACGGTTTGTGACACAATCAGTGTTATTTATTCAACGACCCAGTATATAGAGCGTGTTGTACGTGAAACAAACAAAAAGATCGCTTTCTAAACCCAAGAATGACAAATCTAACGGTCATAAAACTAAGAAGCAACCCGCACCCGTTCTGATTAAATAACCAACAAGAAAACTGGTAATCGGAGTATCAATGACAAAAGTATCTTACGAAAGTCTTGCAAAAGTAACTAATATTTGATAACTCCGAATATAATAACTATAAGCAGAGGCTCATTAACGTTAAGACTCGCGGACTTAAATTACCAAATATAAAGATTATTAATCGGTGTACGATTTTGCATTAGTATTCGCAAATAGTTACTCGTGTAATGATACCTGTTTAAAATGGCTCTGCTTAAAAAGTGTATAAGTGCGTATTTTTCAGACAACAGAAAGCCGTACTGTACATTTTTTCATTCACATTGTATGTTTTTGAGTCTAAAACTGATTCTAAAAAGCTGACTTTTAAACGCGTAAAGGTATTTGAAAAACTTGATACAAATGAGAATTCAAAATTGCACCACAATTCAACAAAAACTTCAAATGTTGCAAAAATACGGTAAATATTGGACAGTTACTTCAACGCATAAAAGCCAAAAGCAGCCAATTTATTCAACTTGTGCTATCTGGTTTAACTTATTTTTGCATAAGATTTTAACCACAGTCTACGAACGACTTTAAGATATCTTAATCAAAATCAGAGAATGAACATTTCCGGATAATTTTGTTGTTGCTAATAAGTTGATCTTCGCTGCAGTGTAGAATATCAGATTAAACCAAAGACAAAGAATTAGAGTCCCTTGATAGGATAAAGACTTGTATACTTTCAACACCGTTAAAAAACCACGTAAGAAGTGTTCGGTATGTTCCGTTTCAAGAGTAAAAAATCTTTGGCATGCCCGTAAACCAAAAACTTGGGCACATTTGGTTTCGTGAGATTCAGTATGCTTGATTTTTAAACATATGAAAAGTTTGTTATGTTTCATGTAAAATTATACGCAATGCGTGCTATGTTCTGTTTGAAAATGTGGCAAATTGTCGTTTTGAAATGTACAAAATTTGAACTTTTTTCGTATATGGTACCCAAGATGAGTTGCGTGACCCGATCCAGCCCTGATCAGAACAACTTGGGTCGCGCACTGGGATAAACCGCGACCACTCCCAAGAGTCTGGACGCACTATCTCTATCTACGGTCTGATCTGATCAAGAATACATCCAGAGTCTGCACTGTCTGATCAGGGCACTATTTAAGGTCTGTTCAGGGTGATCAGAAACTCGCCCAGAGTCTAGGGTTTGGATAGTTTTATGGCATGATCTGGATAGTCTGAACAGAGCTCTTTCCCCTTGCCAAAGTCTTTACAGTCTGATCACAACTTTTTCCAGAGTTCAGAAAGCCTGCCCAGAACCAAGAGTTCCGACCAAAATAAGCCAGCCCCCCACCCAAAAAAAAGAGAAGACGATAAATCCCCGATGGGACCGTTTTTTGAAGAGCTTTTTCCCATTTTACATGACTAACATCAAAGACCACGCAAAAGATTAAGTCTTGGTAATTGTTGTTCAGCTGAAAATTATTCTTTGTTTGGAAGCAACATTTCTTACTGAAGATCCAAAAACCATATAAAATGACTACTAGTTTTCTGAAAATAATACATTTTACCAATGATTACTGCTACTTCAACAGTTAAAAGTCAATCAAGGTACCCCAATGCGCAACCGAAGTGGGCCTGGCGCCCCCAGTGCGCAACTAAAGTCGGTCTGGCACCCCAGTGCGCGACTCAAATCTGACTGACCAGAACCGATTTTGGTCTGGATGGTGTGATCAGAGCTGGCTTGAGTCGCACACCCCGTCATCGGTAACGTTTATCTGGTATGAGTATTATTATAGCCCTTATAAGACCATGCATAATCATACATGAGCTTTACAACAGCCTAGCGAGATCTTAGCAGATAACCGTTCATTTAAACTAAGGTAGAACCGTGCTCGAGATAGATTTTACAAATAATGCACTAAAAGTTTCACAAAGTTTATATTAAGGCAGTGGTTTTTCCTGATTTGTCAGTTCAGTTACTACAAAAGTAAAATAAAATAAGCACTGGAATTTTCTCACTGATGAATTTCAGTTGCAAAAAACTATCTGAATGAGTTATAAAGGCATTTTTTCACAAAATGAAATTCAACAATTTGCATTGATGCATAAAAAGGGCAAATTAGAATTTTATTGTATAGAAAAGAGGGTAAACCAGGTTTGCACATAATGTTCCGATTCCGATCATTTGATTGGCTTGATCTTCTACCAAATGAGGAAAAATTGTACATTTTAAAAATATAATTTTTTTTATAAAATAAAACGATACGAAAAAATTGTTTCCAACCCAAAGCACTTAGTAAAATAAATAATGTCACATTAGAGGGTCAATGTGACCTGCCATTATTAGGAATACGAATCAATACAAACTAAAAATTCAGAAGTCTTTTATTTGAAAAAATTACTCAAAAAAGTCAAAATAGCGTCAAACAGAACATAAGATAAACCAATTAATTTGTACTTCAAAATTAATATAAAGCCTGGTAACAATTAGACAGGGGAAGACAAAAGCGGCAAATTAAAAAAAAGATGTTTTATATCTCTTGAAAAAAAATAATTTCAAATTATGAAAACCATTAGACATCAACTGAAATTGCAAATAGGTTTATAGATTATAACAATAATTACTGCTAATTCAGCAGTTCAAATTGTTGGTCGGGGTACCCCCAGTGCGGGACGAAAGTGGTTCTGATACCTATTGCGCGACTGAAGTTGGTCAGTACCCCCCGTCTTCAACTCAATCAATCTGGAACCCCTAATGCATGACTCAAGTGCGCAAGGTTTGACACCCCCAGTGCGCGACTCAATTCCGTCTGATCGGAACCGATTTGGGTCTGGACGGTTTGATCAGAGCTTGCTTGTGTTGTGCACCTCATCTTGGGTATAATCAAAAGATTTTTTTGGTGTTTATTCGCAGGAATTCACAAGAACTCAACGACAAAAATTGTTGAACAATTATGTTCCTTTTTTTCAAACTGAAAAATGTAACATGATTTTTGAGCAGTTCAGTAATTATTGTTCACTGAGTAATGACACTGAGAAATTTAAAACATAAATCGTTTTCTAACGATATTTTTTTGTTTGAAACTGAAACATACAGACAATATCCGACGTTTGAATTCGGACACCCACTTGACTTCCTACGTGTCAAACCAAACAACCAACATTTTTCTATGTTGGAAAAAGATAATTTCTGGATGGGGCTATAATAAATCAAGATGCTTTTTTCCAGACTGATTTAAAAATTGAAATTTTTCTAGCTCATTGCAGAAAGGTGGTTTCATTCAAGTTGTGATCTCAGACCAAATTGACTTGATTATTAAGCGATCATGTTAAATCTCTCTTCGGAGCATTAATGAATACTGCTTCAAACCAAATGTAGTGTACACTTTTCTATGACTCAAATTAGGGACTGCAAAAAAAGATTCCAGGGTTTTTTGTCATATAAATTTTCACGACTAAAATGATGGAAAAAAATTGCAGTTATAAAGATTTTCATTTATTTCAAATTTGCTTTTTACCATTGTAATCAATCATTTTGCTCCCGTATCATAATCAAGGTTTTCCAAATCTACATGAGTCTAGAGCTGCAATCTGTAGTGCTAAAAGAATGTTTTTGTCTAGGTTCACTGAAGGTGCAATGCAGGACTTCACAAGAGGAGCTGCGCAACCCAAGCCAGTTCAGATCAGACCAACAATAGCCGTGCGGGGGGGGGGGGGGTCGAGCCTCAATCAATTGATAAAATCTGATATGTTACACTTTCATAAGAGCTGTTCTCTTAAGAACATTATTTCACTAACGTAGAAAGTGATATTGAAGACTTTTTGTTTGTTTGTTTTCTTTGTTAAATTTTACCAAACGCTATTCTTTGATCTTTCCCTGCAAAAACAATTAAGGCATAGTACAAGAAACCTATTTGAAAAAATCTTGATTCGTTTTATTTATCGGTTTTTCTGCGGTTCCAAACGGCCTCTAACATCTTTTCTTATATCTCAGATTAGAAAAACGAGCGCTGAAATTTTACCAACAGCTGCCAAATGCAGTAAAACTATTTTTTTTGAAAACTTCTTGAGACATCTACGAGAAAGTTATATCAATTTAGACCAGACTGGAATCCTTCGTTTTAGTTTTCCGAAAAAACTCAAAACACAGCACGCCACCCCAGAGGACTATTTGACACATCTTCAAAGAATAGCAGCCAGAGTTCCTCAAGTTGTCATCGATTCTTATGAGTAACAGAACAGTTCCTAAGTGGAAAGCCGACACTCTGACAAAAATGAAAAAGAATAGAAAGAAACAGAGGACCTGGCAACAACAGTGAATGACTTGTGCAACAGAGTAGCGCGAACTAAAATGATTGAGAAGCTGGTTCCTGGAATTAATTCACAACCAACTAGATCCAATAATTTCATTTTCCTGCAGGCCCAGCAACAAACTCTAAAATAAAACCAAAAAGCAATTGTCTTTTAAATGCCCCCAATTAATTCCCAACTGAAAAGTATTGAAAAGCAACAACGAGACGAAGCAATCCCGAGTCAAAGCGAGAATGGAATGAGTTATAACCAACAACCTCAAAACTACTCTTCCCGTGGTTGCTTGCAACGCGTTGTTCAGTACAAATCCAGAAGAAATGGTCGAGTAATCTGCCGGAATTGTGGCAAAAGGGGTCACTATCAGAAAAATTTGCTGGTAGGCAAACTCTCCGCAGAGAAAAACTAAAATAACGTTTGAGCAACAGTTACAACGAAATTCTCGCTCAATCAGTCAACACTCTAATTATACACAATATTGACAAAGATGAAACTTCCTACACTCAAAGATGAATAAACTTAAAGAAAAACCTTCACTGTGTTATTTTCGAATTGTAACTGGAAAGCTAAAATTTGAAGCTCTGGTTGAAACTGTTTCTTCCAAAAACGCGTTGTCAATGCGAATTTGCAATCAAATAGAGAACAGTTTTGTATCAACATATCCAACGTCGACATCTGAGTTTTTTACGGCAACTGGTCAAAAAGAACGATGTCTCTTGTGCGCAAAAATACCATTCAGAATCGGCATAGCAAAATTTAAATCCCAATTTCCTTTAATGCAACAACATTTTACACCAATTTTAGAAGCCCCGTTTTTATCAGAGAACAACCTTATGGTTAACATGAAATGAAAACTACTTCTCACGCCTGATCTTATGTATACAATAAACGAAGTTCAAAAAGCCGAAAGAGAGAAATCTGTTTGACACGAAGAAAAAACCTTCAGCATTTACAAAAAAATCAAACACTATATTAGGTCCTTGTAAACAAGACCTATTCGTTTGTTTCTGCATGACATTTGAATTATCGAACATCATTGTTATAAAGAACTCTTCAAATTCTTCAAACAGAACTCCGGATTATTTGTTACATTGTCGTTGAACCATGTCGATGACAAAATAAAACTCAGATTTCCTTCTTGAACACTAATTCTCACGAAACAACCATAACAGCAAAAAGAAATGTAGCAGTCATCACAGTTCTTACACCAAAACAAGTAAATTTCATAGCTCCGGTTGACCCACAAATAGCAGCCTTCATTCACATCAATCACAATTCCTACGATGAAAATAAACTTGCTCTAATTGACAGAAAAAGTTATGCAGTTTTGTTTTGGTTAAAAACACCAAAAGCTTGCGAAAACCAAGAACTTTTTAACCGGAATCGAAAAAGAATATATGATGAAATGGCAAGCAGCATAGAACCATTTGAAAAGTGAGCCAATTTGAACTGAATTTCTATTACAGTTTTCCGGGAAAGACTCAGTGTTATCTGAAACTGCAGGCAAGTCAGTTTAAATGGTTCTCGTCAGCTACGTCACATTTTTGTTAATTCACCAGCCGATTTGATGGTCGCCTGGTCTCGAATTTTACTGTTATACTGAAACTTGAAAATGATCGCCCCGTCTATTCAACTTGCCCCCTCCCCCGCGCCAGTACATTCCCGAGTTGAAATTTTAGTAGAGTTAGCCCTGATGACATACTTTGGAATTGTAAAAACCCTAAGATACTTGAAATACAGCAGTCACCTATTTTGCCAACACAAAATTTTCTGTAAACTTCGAATGTTCATCAATCTCAGGAAGATCAACCATTTAATTTGACACAAATAAGAAAATCATATTTTCCTATTTCGACATTAGCAGTCTCTGGAATTCAGCAGGGATAAACTTATTCGCTAAACTGGATTTATGACAGGCCTACTATTGCATGCCAATGGCTGATAAACTTTCCATTCAAATTTTAGCATTTATTTTGGAGCTAGGACCTACGCCTTTAGTCGGCTAGCCCATGGACAACGTCGAGCCCCAACCGCTTTGTGCGGTTTTGGTTCGACAACATTTAGACCCACGCATTATCGAAGATGTCTGCTATCAGTACATGGACGATATTTGTGTTGGAACAGAATCGGCTATGGACCTATTAGAGAAACTCAATCAAATAGTTCAACGCATCAACAAATCCGGATTAAAACACTCCCCGCTAAAGGTGAGTTCCGCGTTAAATCCTTTCAATTTTGGGCTAACTGATTAGGGCTAACCTTTTAACCCCAGATACAACTAAAGTGACGAAATTTTTGAACGTACTAGAAATGCCTAAGATCACTAAACAAGTGAAAATGATAATTCGGTTTCTGCATTTCTTCTGCCTTTGATTCCAAAGCTGCAAGATCATCTTACACCATTTTCAAACTATTAAAAAGCAACGCAAAGTTCATAATTACGCTAGAACACCATGAATGTCGCAATATTTTAAAGAAATTGCTCATCGACACTTTCGCAAGGTCACTGCGGCTCGGTTTGAAGGAAGAACAGTTCGTGATAATGACCGATGCTAGTATGCTCGCAGCGGAATACGTTTTGGTAATTGAAGACTGCACTCAGAAAGAACGAAATGACGACTAAAAACGCCAATACCCACCCGTTCAGTTCGTAGCTGAACTGAAAATAAGCTTTTGTCGCAAGGATTTCCAGCTGTCTACTAGGCCTTCGGAAACTTTTTTTTTATCTCATTTGGGGCTGCTCAGGGAAAGTTGTTTCTCTCACAACAACAAAATCTTCATCCAATTCTTTTAGGCAAGACGCATCCCGCGAAATTTATTGTTAATGGAAGATCGCATCATGTCAAATCACTTTCTTGGGCATATTCCGGGGAAAGCAAAAAAACAGCCGAATTTGTTCCAGAAGTTCCTCAAGAACTGAACGAGTTAATTGAGCTATTGGTCCGAAACACATTTTCAATCCAACAGACAGAGATTGAATTCAAAACAAATTTAGCAGCACAAAACAACCATTCATTAAAACCATAACAACGTTACCAAGATTCAAGACGCGGGAAATTCATCGAATTTTTTAAATTGCCTTCAACAAACAACGAGAATTAACAATGAAAATGAAATTCTTCAATTAGTGGAAACAAACAGGAACAAACTGCGTATATCAAAAATTTTTACTGCAAACCCACTAAAAACTTTCTTGTTTTTGAGTGCAGTCGACGCCTCAACATTGCCATTGAACAGAAAAAGGATAACGAAATACAGCAAAATCGATCCTGGATTAGTAAAAGGAAATCGCTGCCGAAAACAAAATATTTGACTGTTACCCAACGGAAGTACATCAAGCAAGTAGAAGACTTTCCGTCATAAATGATATTGTGTATCAAAAAATTTTTTTCATGATGGCCACGTTACTCTCAAACAGATCCTGGTATAAAAAATATTTTCGGTCTGAACTGTTGTATTGCAAACACAACAACCCCGTAGCTAGTCATCGGAACACATTACCCAAACTGCCTGCCGTTTTTCGGGAACAATTCTTTTTCTCTGGATTCCAAAAACTGCTCATCGACTACATTAACAATTGCTTGACCTGTCTTCACATTAAGTCAACACAAATGTCCCATCCAATCCCTCCACTTTTGCCAATCACAAGTTAGCAGAATTTAACTGAAGAACTTCTACAGAATGATAATGTTCGAGCACTCCCTGTTTCAGGAGGATTAAAAAGCATTCTAACTGCAATCAACTTCTTCAGCAAATAACTGTTTTCTTTACCACTGAAACATCCAGATGCCAATATTGCGGCTCAGAAAATAAATTCTATATTTCATCAACACTGTTGATTTCCAGATACAATCTTATGAGCCCTCGGATCAGTGTTTACTTCAAAGTTGTTCAAGGAATTGACAGTCTTTATTCAGATTCAATCGAATCAAGCAACACTAAGACTTCCTTAGACAGTCAACCTGCTGGAACGTAGTCGCGCAGTTCTTAAAAAACTTGAAATTGAACATCATCTCACCTGGCGTAATTTGGTATAATCACATAGAACATGCTTGGTTTGCGAATAACACGAGCTTAAATAGGGAGTCAAATTGCATACTAGCACTAATTTTCTACGGCTATCAACCAATGTCAACGCTTGAAGGAAGGTTCAATAATAGTAAAATTTTTGAGCAAACGCCTGATAATTCAATTATCCAGGAACTTCAAGACCAAATGTTGCAGTACTTTCAACATCAAAAGGATATAAAAGTTAAAAAGTTAACGCATATCAGAAATAAGGATCATAATTTGATCAAAAAGCAAAGCCATCACCATTAACGCCGCTGCACAACCCAATACTCTACCCTAAAATCACCCATCTACCGTCAATTCTACACGGCTTCAGCAGAACGAGCTGGATGCTCCTCTATCGGATCGAGGCTGTCTACACTCATTCAAACTATCTAACACGACAAGTGGAAACGACTGACACGCAGTGCGTAAATAGAGTCAGATTCCGTCCAGCCCAAAAAAATTTATACCTGATCCAAGCCGAACTTAAATTCAATCTAACTAATACGACAAGTGAAAACGGATGACCCGCAGTGCGTAAATAGAGTGAGATTCCGTCCAAATAACCCCAAGTACACAGTACAAGATGTTAGCTTTGTTGACCCAAAAAAAGTTATACCTGATCCAATGCCGAACTTATGTGGCGCTGAACCCGAACTTTTCGATAACCTCTCAACCTAACTGCTGAAGCCACCACAGTATGCAGTTCACAAGAACTTTACCTGAAATGACGTCGAATATGTGACAGTTTTCTACCCCTGAGATACGGTCGAACAACAAAACATTTAACAGCCTCATACGCAACCTGCACACGTTTTGTCGTCAACCAATAATCCATGCCAACAATCCGGAAAGGGCACTACCTGTCTTGATTACCCCTGCTAACGAAATAATGGAAAATAGCAATCAACTTCCAGTAAAATTTCACTCATCAAATCTACCACAAACACGCGATAATATGACAGTTACGCCTTTCCCCTTGGCGACACCAGCAACTCCGGGCAGAAACACCATAGAAGCCGGACAATACAACTTGAGGTTAAACCCCGCCTCACCCCAACAGAATCACTGCAGTTACCAGTTCTAAATACAAGTAAATTAGTTTTGAGTATTCACGAGAGGTGAGCTTCATTTGCTTTTGTTTATTTTGAAAAACCGAAAGGATAACTAATATGCTAACATTAATCTCACTATAAAGCTCCCACGCCGAGTCGCTATTCACGTTAAAAAAATAATTACCATATGCAAAAACTAATTATCTTTTTCCAATCAACCTCAAAAAAATAGCCCTCTAAGAGAGCTCTTATTACAGTTTTTGAAGTCAGCTCAGCTTTTTTAACCTCAACCTGCTCGTTAATGTTTCCTCCGCGGAATTCTGGAGCTGTAGTTCTGATTGCTGCGCTTAGTTGGAAAAAAATGTTGATGACTTATGTTACTCCGACCTTTTAACAAATACATGGTCTTCCAAGTAAGCCAGTTTTTTAAAAGTTACCAGAAAAGAATCAAATTTACCTAAGAAAGTTGTCAAATTGAGCCCTCAAAAGCTTCTTTGAGATAGAAATCTGATTGCTAGCTTTGAATTCAGAAATATCTAAATAACCATCTGCACTGTGAATAGTTCTTCTAAGTGAGCCATTTCTATAGTTTTTCTAGCAGAAGATAACAATTACAGTCAAATTCTTCTCCGTTATGTCCTCTATCAGTTTTTTGAGCTCCATTTTTTTTCAAACCGACATTTCAAATTTTTCATCACTTTACGCCTATGAACTTATCACATTCTTTAAAAAATTATATTTCAAAGTAAGTCGCTTCGCAAACTTTGTATTGAGAAGCAGAAATACCACCCAAAGGTTCCTGCATGTCATCTCTAAAGCTTCTCGGAGTTCGATTTGACAAGTACTTAAAAAAACTACCTAAGGATCCAAAATTTTTAATATCTTAACGTTTTTTTGTTTTTTAATTCTCATCACTAGTTTCCCTTTAAGCCAGCCTTCAATCCACTAATAGCAAATTTGCATGGTGCCAGAGTCAGCATTCTCAAATAGGTATTGAAAATCGAATCATAATTTGAAACACTGCAATATAAAGTCCTCATAATAAATCTTACTAACTTGGTTTACATATAAAGTTGGTCGCTTTTTAGATTTGGAATGAAGTTTTTCATACCTTTGGAGAATAGATTGTGTTGCCTGCGAGTAGAAGTTGACATTTTTGCGCACTAACAATTTGTAAAAAATAAGGAACTAAAATTAATAAATACACAAATAATTAATTGAATTCATTGGATTACATTGCAAAATAACAAAAGTTACAAACGAGAGAGTTGCAATCTCTTTGTTTTCTTTTATTTTGATATGATCTATTGTTACCAGAAACAGGTTTTGATCTTGTTACTGTATTTTGTAGAAGGTCCAGCATGGAAACTAAGGGCTTTCTACCCTTTGTTTATTCTTGATGCAGCTACATTTGATTGTAGAACACTGCAAAAAAACCACGGCCATAGCTTTTAGGTTAGAGAGTGGCCAATTGTTTCGTTTTCTCTGTAGCTTACAGATTGTGTTCGATTTCGCTCAAGGTACACAGCCTCGTTTTGCTGTTCCAGCTGCTTCAAATATTCCACAGGCCCAATAGCAGTCAATTTCTTTTCCCAATCATTTCAATCTTTTTCGCAAAACTTGATAAATATGGCAGCAATGTGTTCTTCCAAATATTTTCGGCCAGCTTCCCAGACACAAACTATTGTAGATACACCTAAACACACATTAAGGAAAAAGACACAGAAAACCATTTAGTTACCTTAAAATCAACATCTTCTTTTCTCTTTTCTCGGTCTTTTTTTCACACTCTCATATTCTCTTTTACCTGTATTGAAGTTTAGAACCGACAACTCAGGCTGAATTATAAAGTTGCCAGGCTGAGTGAAATGCCGAGCCCAATTACTGAAACTTCCAGTGCACTCGCTTTCCAAGAAGAAACGCAAATATTGTGTTTTCTTGATTAAGGATTTCATTTGCTGGCCACTCTTTTTTTCAGGGCAATCAGCCAAAGTTCTTAACCGTAACGCAGATTTGAAATAGAAAAAGCCCCGGAATATTCGATATCAGGCAGATTAAAGCACTTTTTATCTGAACTCACTGCATTCTCCTGAACTTTCTTCAGCCTTTATAGGTATTTTACACTCTGCTGAATGCTTCAATTGTCCGAACTACATCGAATTTGTATCAAAGCATGAGGAAAATCTGCGCCATCATATTTAACGTAATTTTTGACGTGCGCCAAAAAAATTGTTTTTTTGTAAGCCTTGTCAATATTCTGAGAAATTTCCATGAAGGGTTGGAACACATTTAAAATGACTCACACACGGTTTCGGTGGAGCTTTTAGGGCAAACGCAGATTTACCGCCAAAGTTGTTTTTTTTTCAATTTCTGATTTTTTCATGCATCATGAAATGACCAATTACCGCTATCCAATGATTCATAAACCGATTCAACCCAGCTGTTGTTATTCATTATCAGAAATTGATCCATTTTAGCTAGTTTTGATTTGACTACCTTTTTTGTACTAGATTTCGTTTATGAGAGTTGCAATTACCTCAATAGTTATAACATGGCAGGTTCCTAAAATTGTCTCCCGGCATTGTTTGTATATCACTTTGTGAAAAACAGATTATTTAGAAATTGCATACTGTTTTCTAATTAAAAATGCTGACGCAAACCTAATGTGCTGACCTAAGTTATCAACGTCCTTCAGTTTACGTCACTCTTTTCCTCATTTGTAACTTTCTTCCCTGACGCAGTTCACCATCGCCATCCAAACCGTTTTAGGTTGAAAACTAATCAACATCTTGTTTAGATACTTTTTTCAATAATACATGCGGTTCTCTTTTGAAGATTAGGTTAATTCCAATCATTCTGTCTTCCTTGAATCGTTGGCCGTATTCGAGGCTTTTTTTTATGACTTTGTGTTTTCTTGTTCAAATGAGGGTTTGGGTTGACAGCTATTGTGGCAAACGCTGTCGAATTTCTGTATTTACTTATGACATAGCTATTGACAGTAAACTTATATAATTCAATGATTTAATTGCATATTCAGTTTATATCTGAATTCTTGATGGTGTGTAGGTATCATCGTTTGGTTTTCTGATCATGAAGAGCGTTTACAAAACCATAGAAAACTTGTGAAGAGTTGGTAGATGATTAGAGGAATCAAAAACGACTTCAGAGGTGTTATCTCTTTAAGCTCTGAGAGAAAAACCTCAAATGACCACATTTTCAAAAGAATTTTTTTGAATACTTCGGAAAATGTAAAGTTTGCTGCAACAACTTTTTGTAAAAAATTCTGATATTTGGTTTTTGTCGTTATGTTCACTGTTGAAAGACTTCAAATTTCGTCTCAAAGCTCACCATATAGCAGGAAAGTTTTTTGCTTTTAGTAACTTCTTCTGGAGTTTCTTAGAATCTTCCAGCGTGTATCAATATTAAGTTCATTCGGGAGTATTGCAGACAACAAAGACTACTATTTACCCTCTTCTGCAATCAAAACTTGTAGGCACGGCTTGCGATCCAAGCATGAGTGATTTCCAATTGTTCTGTTAAGAGGTAATTTTTGAGATAATTAGGTTACTACAATGACGTGTTTCTTTTTTACAGTTGTTTTTAATCGGCAAACTGTGAGAAGCAGTTAAAAAAGTCTGCAGAGGTAAAAGTTTCATTTAGCCATTTATGGCACGCACAATTATTGATAAAATTACTTAAACAAACATCATTAGAAATTTTGGCTCTCTTTTGATGATGGCGATTTTTGAAATTTGTTTCTCAATTTTCTTTTTACAGAAAGCCTAGTCACCAAACTACAGAGTATCCTCGCTCTGTTCTGATTTTTGTAGTCAATTTTGATTTTAATACAGTACACTTGAACAGCGCCTCAAAGTTTTCAACTAAAAAAATCACCCATTTGTCATTTACTACTATATTCACTTGCCGCTCAGTTGTAACGCAAAAGTTATCCTATTTTTTCCCTGAATGAAGGATGACGGTCTCAGCTATCCTTCAATTACTTTATTTGAATCCAGAGGAAAGTTCAGTAGGCTATTTTTGGTTCATTCTGGCAACGAATTTCAAGTTGCACGGTACTAAACTTGTGTACCGTTTATTATCAATATTTTTAGGAGATTAGTCTTTATTCTTTGTTTCAAATTGCTCAAAAAAATTAGAGCAAGTTATGAATTCTTTTTCGTTAAATTCCCACAGGGTCCATCAAAACAAATCAAAGAGGCTAAAATACAGAGATTTTTCAGGACACTGATACCTGGGCGAACGGAAATTGTTCTAACACTTTATTACTGCCCTTTTTGCAATGACTTGACAATCAATATAAAGGCCAACATTCTTACATGATCATTGACCTTGTCTGGGCACAAATTTTAGTGACCCAAGCGGTACCTATATCTTCACAACAATTTTTTGGGGAGACCATCGTCTTCAAAGTTGACGCGATACCTGAAGATTAATGGTTTTGCATTTATTTACATTTCATTGATGACAATCTCATGCTTAAACCAATGAATGAGCACGTAACTATATATACTATTTGAAGCAGTGCTTATGTTGAGAAATGGAATTAGTTCGAATTAAAAAGAATCTCAATCCGATTTTAAAAAGAATTTTATTGAAAAGGAAGCTAAATGGGGACCCTATGTCGTTACCGTTCCTGAATTTTTGTATCCATTTCTCTAAGAGATCTATTTTATGCAGGAATGACTGTTCTTGATTAAAAATATTTGGGAGAATGATTCGATTAAATTTGATCAGCTTTAAAACCACTGCTTTTCCTGTTGTTATGATTTTAATAATTTTAAAGTTTCTTTAAACCGTTACTTTAAAACTTCGCTACTGTTGTTCATTTTAGAAACCTTTAATGGTTCCAAAAATACTTCTTCGAACTAGAAACATCAGTAGAGCTGAAGAGTGGGAAAATTTGATGCAAAATTTGTCCATAACTTTGCAAAATTTATAAAAAGCTGGACACTGCCTAATAAATGTGCTGATGTTTCTCCTAAAGTTTGTATTTGTATTGTGTTTTAGTTTACTGCTAAATTTTTGTTGTTTCACTGCTGAATGCAAAAAAATTATTCTCATGTAACCACACCTGAACTTGTTTATGTGAAAATTTACCTGAAATACAATTCAGGTGTTTTTCAGGTGCTTTTACACCTGAACTTCACCTGAACTTCTAGTTATCTGAATTTGGTTCAGATAAATTTACCTGAACTTTTTTAGTGTGTACTTGTCAATTGCCAACGGACGTCCCTGAGAACGGTTTCATTGCTTTTGTTTATGTCTTTAAAGTGAACAGGTAGACAATTTTTTGTACAATTTTAAACTGTTGTATAAAATTATGGGCAAAATTTCGTATATTAAGTTTATTCTTTTTGTTTGGAAACATTCGATGAATAGTTTCCTTTTCGAGTTTTGTTTTCAAAAACGACATTTGAGAGAGCAAACTGGTTGATCAGCATCACTTGCGTGTCCAGAGCATAGATGTTTTAGCAATTCTTCTACAGTTATTTTCTCTAACAGTTTTTTTTAATTTAGCAGCACAACGGCGTGAACTTTATACAGCATTTTTATTGGGAGAGCAAGATTTGTTTCCCAGAAACACATTCTTTGTTAGAAATGATGTTTATGCACCATTTAAAGCAAAATGTCGAGTCGATTCGTGTATATTCAAAAATTGTCAGCACAACTCCACGAACGAACTACATCTGAATTTTTAAAATTTCAGATAGCTTTATTTAAGATGCATACTTACACTTAAAATTGACGCCTGCAATTGTAAATTTCGAGTTATTGTTTCGTTTTTACTTGCAAATGAGCCACGTTTCAGAGTTTTATTGCTTGTCACGTGTGATCCTGAGTAATCGCAGCAGTATCCTTAAACGCTCATTTTGCGTGTTGACACAGCAACAATTTTTACTTTTCAAACAAGCTTTTCATGTATCTCAGAATCCGATATGTTTCCATTTCACTCTATAAGACGTTGCATTATTTAACTTTAGACGTGTTTTTTTTGTTTTTCCAAAGCGTTTTGGAATTGCCTTTACCTTGGATGAATTGTACTCGATATCTTCAATCCATATGTGCTAGTATCTTTAATCGATACTTGAAATGCAGACGTTTCAGCTCGCTGAAGAGGGTTAACTCAACCAGAAGATTTTTGTTGCGAACAAAAGAGTAAATAATCGAATGGCTAAAATAACACTATTCGCGTGGCACGAGTGTCGCGTTTTTCGCCTCAGCTGATTTTGCTCAGCAAGATCTGCAATACTCTATTTTCGATTAGTTTGTTTACCTCATGTGTAATTACCATATGCTTGATGTGCCACCTCTTAGCAGCTTATTTTGCATAGCTGATGACACTAAACTTTCCTGTTCTCTCGAACTCTTATTAAATTTCATTCAGATAACAACCAGTTATTGTTTTAGTTCTTGGGATTTTCATTCGCAATTCCAACTGATTGAACTCCGCCTCAAAAACTGCAGCTAAAAAGTTCTCTGTACAGTTGTTCAAGCAGTTCTTAAAGCCTTTTGTAGGCGATTTTCCCCATAAGTCGAACCAATGGATTGTTCAATCCAATTAGGTTCCAAAACTTACAGATTGAGCAAAACGTTTGTCAGCCTACCGTTTATTGCAAAATAAACTGAAAGGAAAAAGCCAGACATTATCTTAGGCTTAAAAAGCGCAGAGTTCGGAAACGTCTTGAAAAACTTTGATGCAATGCGGAATAAATTATAATCTTATGTGGAGACATTTTGAGGAAATCTTCTCCGAACGAAACGTCTCTACATGGCTTTTTTCCGTGATTGCCAAAATTGAATAAACAAGTTGTTGCTTTTTAAAAAAAACGTTTGGAACGAGAGGAAGACTTGCAATCTAGGCCGTTGATCCACAAAAACAACAAAATGGGAAAAACGGCCTAATCCATCTGAAGAGCCAAACTGTCGTGAAGAAATTATTTCCTAGTCCCCACATGCCAACGGGAGGCTACTTGATTCTGTTTTAGCTCTTGACTGTAGTTTTTACTGCATAGGCCAGAATTTGTTAGAGTTGCTGACACCAAACCTCAGAAAAACTTGACAAAAGCGCAATTCTAGATGGGTAAAAATATCAGTCATCAGACAGCAACTAGCTCAACTAAATGGCCACCAAAAAGGCGGCATCTCTGTAAGCAACTCTGTAACCATTTACGATGAAGGTGTATGGCAACAAAAAAGAACTAAATCTAACCCAGGTACATCAAAAATCTAGAGAACAGTCTTATCTGAATTTTTGGTTTTGCAACAAGACCTTGCAAGTGAGATATTTTAGTGGATGTAAAACTTTTAACCTAATAGTTTAAACGGAAATTTTGATAAAAAAGTAAGTGACTTGACAATTTTTTTCTTCGGCTGTGTTATCCGAATGTTGTTGTTCATTAGTGCAAATAGGTAAATTTGGTCTTCAGTGCAGAAATCAAAGAAACGTATGAGGACCACCGTTGTTCTTGGGTAGAACTTTAAGTGTCGGTATTGTTTCAAACTGATATATGTTAACCTCAAAAATGGCTTTTCTTGAAATTACGCATACTTTTCTTCGTGCTTTTTGTTTGAGTTTATTGCTGACCATTAAACACTAGTCGTGTTTTTATAAATAAGTTTCATCTTGTTTGCGGAGAATGCACAGTTGTTTAACGAATTACTTATGTTGTTGAACAGTTTTACAAATATTGAAATCAATATTTCTATTGTGCTATCAAATAAGGCCTAGAATTGCTGAATTTTGAATTAATTTCTTTGCCAAAAAAAATTACAACTCACAAAAGAGATGGAATTTTTTTATCACATCAGAACATCCGAGGAGGACGAGGTCTTGGAACTTTTTTTCAAATTTTATTTCAAACTCGGATTATGGCGTTGATCACTTTGGCCTTCCCCAAAAATAACATAAGAGAAGGTTTTGAGAAGTCCTCATGAAGCATTTGGCAAATATCTGGTTCCAATTATCTGTTCTAGTCTTGAATTCGTTTAGAACAAGTTTTCAATGGACGACGTTTTTCACGTTGATATCAACCATCCTCTGAAAAACCAAATATGCGCAAAATTAAACACGCCTTTCTTTTAGCTTTTATGAAAAGTCATCAGTACAATGCAATCTCGCAATCCACTTGCTGGTTTCTCCTGTAATTTCAAAAAACTTTGCGCTGCATACCAAAATGAAAAATGAGCAATTGAAAAATGAAAAAAAAGTCTTAAGGGAACCTATTTTTTAGCGGAAAAGAATTCTACCCCATGTAGAACTGTAACCTTGATCTTGCAAACTTAAGGTGTTACCGCCCTGTGACAGTATTAAGATATCCATCGAAATTTAAAGGCATTGTTGCCTATGAGCAGTCTGATTTTTATCTGGAAAAAAATAATCTCACACGGCAAAGTATTCGACAGCTTATCCTTTCTCGCATTTAATTAAAAGTTCCCTGTTGAATATCTTTAATCATTTTTTTTTTATTTTTTGGACAAATCGTTTGCCAAAATGTGTATTGAATTAGAGTTGTCTTCAGCGTTTGATATCGTTGATCACCAAATTTTCTTTGAGATTTTTGCACAAAAGTTTTGTTTTGAAAACTGTGGTGTCACAGTTTATGGTAAACTAGAAGATAAACCGATCCAACTGAATTTAATTTATCTTTTCTGTGCTGTATTTCGGATTCGATTAGACCCCGCAGTTGATGCAAGTTTGAACAATTTCCGGCCTGGAGTTAGTGTCAGTTTTATGAAGCTAAACTGGAAACGGATGCGGAAAAGAAGGAGTTAAATATTATTCGGAAATACACAATTCATAATTATATTCTTTCATGTCTGCCAGAAGTTTGTGACTACAACGAACAGGTAATATTACAAGGTTAATTTTTTTGGTTTCATTTCGTTTTAATCTCTCCGTAAATTGTGTTCAGTTCGAGAGATCAATTTAAAGCAAGTGACTTCTTTAGGTTTTCTAGACCCTATTTTTATTACGAGTTGACTACTTTACTGTTCTTCACAAATATTTTGTTAACAATAATTCAACGCATAAGGGTCTCTGCTCTGGGTTTGATCTTTCGAGTGTCATCTTCAGCACCAACCTCGTTTCATCTAAAACGTCGAAATGGGTTGCCAATTAGGCAAGACTTTCTGTTTAGGAAGTTGTTGGTACATGTATCGCTTTTGCATCAGCCTGGTAATTCTCCAATATTTCTATCGGAACCTATCTTTCAAAACACAAAGTTCTGAGTTTATTTACAAATTACTTGTTAATTAATTCTGTTCAAGCTCTTGTAGATCAATGTTCTCGCATGGTGTGGTTGTTGAGTGCTATAGGATCTCCTATGAGTTTGAAAACTACCATCTGAATTTTTTCAGGCGAAGACACAAAAATCCATCTGTTTTAATTTTCACATATTGTTGGGTTTCTTAATGGTACTTGAAACAAAATATCCCTAATACCAATAGGAACAGAATTACTGCGCAGCCTCTTGTACTTCATATAGAAGAAAACAAACCGTTTTGATGCTGGAAACCCTGTCCTGGCTTATCGGACTTTTTATGCGTTTCTTAGGCCAGGAAAAGCCTTGAGCCCAGGCCTGAAGGAGTTTCTGTGCTTTTCCGATGCAGTTAAGATGGTTTTTTCCAATCTGCCATTTTTTGTTCTAGTAGCATCTTCAAGTATCTGGCTTGATCGATGGCTAGATTCTGCTTTACTCGTGAATATTATTTGCTTCGTTAGTAAAACATTTGGTTCTGCTCTGTTTCCCTTGCGGGTGTTTTTATTCCCCCAAATTTTAAGCATATAGTAGTAAGTATGTTACAATAAAAAAGGGTTAACTAGGGGGCACGAAGTTTATTTGAAGCTGAGAGGGATTGATTCAACGTTGTTATGCTGAAAGCGATTTAACCTCTGCTGAGCATTTGGTTGATAATTTCTAGCTTTTCCAATGTTTTTTGTAAGCACTGGTCCAATCTTTGTGAATGAACTTCACAAAAATTTGGTATCAGCCTTGATTTGGGACACTAAAAGTTCCCATTGCTTGCAGATGCAACAACTATCGAAACAAGCTAAATTAAAACAGCAAAAATTATGTCACAGTTTTTGTCAAATTCTGATTACCACACGGCATCAAAGCAAATGGCTATAAGGGGTCCAGATTCAGCAAAAAATTTTTGACGCACTTTAAAGGAACTAGCAGCAAAAATACCTGTAGGAAACGTTGACACATACTCTGACGCAATAACATACAATCGACCCAATATAGATTTCTAATTCTTATTCAGCGTAATTCTCTGTCGCAAA
This sequence comes from Convolutriloba macropyga, assembly GCF_964194025.1. Classification (NCBI taxonomy): domain Eukaryota; kingdom Metazoa; phylum Xenacoelomorpha; order Acoela; family Convolutidae; genus Convolutriloba; species Convolutriloba macropyga. Next base: position 71,939,243 of record NC_134471.1, read on the forward strand.
AATTACCAAGGGTCTAAAAGCTTAACTAAGGTTAAGCTTAACTTAGGTCTAAAAGCTTAATAATAATAATGATAATAATATTAATAATAATAATAATGATAATAATAAAAATAATAATAAAAAATAATAATAAAAATATTAATAATAATATTATTGATAATAGTAATAGTAATAATAAAAATAATAATAATAATAATACTAATAATAATAATAATAATAATAATAATAATAATAATAATAATAATAATATTAATAATAATAATAATAATAATAATAATAATAATAATAATAATAATAATAATTTTAATAATAATAATAATAATAATAATAATATTATTATTATTATTATTATTATTAT
>NC_134471.1:71944800-71962300 GCF_964194025.1 Convolutriloba macropyga
TTTGCTGAGTTTCACGAAAGACAATAAAACGTTTATCTTTCACTATTATTTGTCACTCACTTAGACTAATTGTTGCGATAAACGTATTAAATAGGTTTATGCTAATAGCGCTGAAGGTTTATAGCTAGGACGGCTGTAGCTATTTTTGGGTCTAGTGTATGGCTTGTGTTTCTTTTATTCAAGAAAATGTCTGGAAAGAGTTATAAAGAACTATCCAAAGTGACAGAAAGTGATGAAAGAACAATGTCACATTTACCAGTGCTGGAAGCTCCAGTTTTGGCTGGATACAAACTTGGGTTAACCTCATGGAGCGTCAAAAACGATGTTAGCAATGGAGCATCGTGGCATGAATCACACAGAAAATCACCAAAGATGGATCCACCTGCATCCACCCTCGGCCTATTGAGGACAAGGGCATTGACTGTCAAAAAAACATTTCCAACATGAACTGTAAGACAAAATTTTAATACTGAGAATTCTAATACTTGCAGTAAATTGTATAAAAATTTTAGACGGCAAGAAATCCATCCCTGACCAAACCTGAACTATTTTTGGATATTGCATGGGGTAGTAAATTCTAACTACTCTTCGTAGAAAAAAATAGGTAAGGGGCCCCCGCAAACCTTAGTTTTGGGACGCAAAAACATCGATTTTGAAAATCTGTGACAGATTTATCAAAATTTCAAGAAAATTGATATATTCGGTTCGTATATCAAAGAATAACCTCTGATAAAGAGAAATTTGAGAGAAAATTAAGCTAATTTGCCCAATTTTGAAAATTTTTGGTCAATTTTGATGCAAATCAGAAAATCATAGAATATTAATAAAGAATATTGAAAAACCGTACTTTCAGGCATATAACTGTCCAATTTACTGGATAACAGTTCCGTATACAAAAATTGCAGAAATTTTGACCAAAAATTGAAAAAAAAAATTGAACAAAGTAAAAAGTTTTGACAAGTTTGTCAAAAAAATCAATTTTCCATCACGATGGTTCGTAAATTGAGTAAAACTCAATATACACAGAGAGTTCCAATAATTTTTTGTGTCGCTTGTTTATGTACCGTTTCGCCCGCGTTCGTTTTTTTGCTCTTCCACTCTTCAAATTTCCGTGTTCCGTGTTTTTTCTCAATAACGTCGTTCTCCCAAAACTAACTTCGCTTTTCGTTTTCTCCGTCTATTTTTCCGGATTTCAATGTACCACGTCATATGTGATGAAGTATGTTGTTGTTTTTGCTGTAGTATGTTGAGTATGCTAGTATGCTGTCTAGTTGTTTAGATCTTATAGCTTTCTAGGGTGTGACTTAAGTTTTTTCTCGAGTTACCGCTGGATTGTCATTTGACTTTTCAACTTAACTAATTTACTAGCCCTCCTGTTGTAGTATATTGATTTTGCTGCTGTATGTTTGTGTGTAACTGTATGATTGCTAGTTGGTTTGGTCTTTGTGCTTTCTAGGGTGTGACTTAAGTTTATTCTCGAGTTACGGCTGGATTGTTTCTTGAATTGTCCAACTGTCATAGTCTACAATTAAATTTCTGTGGTTTATTTAATTTATCTGTCGCTTGTTTATACTGTTAGTATGCTGATTGTTTGTTTTGGTTTGGGTTTTGCTAGGATGTGACTTAAGTTTATTTTTGAGTTACGGCTAGTAAATTTCTCGACCTTTTCATCCTTTTAGTGTACTACTGCATTGCCGTAAATTAATTTGTCGTTAAATTTGTCGTTATAGACCCATTATGAACTATGTTAGATTGTCTTGCAGTAGCTTCTCTCTTTCCTCCGAGGGTGTGACCTAAGTTTGTCTGAAGTTACGGCTAGGTTGTTTGGTTGAGTTTTTTTTGCTGCGGTCTGCTAACATAGTTCCTCCTGCCCTTTCTTTCCCACCGTCCCGTTTCGTTGTGTTGCGCGTTTTTCGCTCGCTTTCCCGCACGTCCCGTTTCCGTTCCGTCGCGCACTGCTCGCTCGACTTCTCGTCTGTCCCGTTTCCGTTGCGTCGCGCGTTGCTCGCTCGACTTCCCATGTGTCTTTTGTCTCAGTCCGCGTTGAGCGCATAGCGTTCAGCGCTCCACTTCTGTTTTTTTTCGGGCACCGTGTGCTCGACGACCTTCTCTGCTCTTTGGGCGGTTTGTTTTACAGACTGTCTACAGTGTGCTGTGTTTGGTGCCTTTTTGCGTTGGGATTGTTTTGCGTGGGTTTGATTTGTTTGGAGTGTGCTTATAAAAGAAAACCGTGTGCAGTGGTAGTTTTGCTGGTATTTGGAAACAATGTCGTGATGTATAATAGCCTTGAACAAAAAGTCAAAAAGTTGTACGCTGCCAGGTCAAACCGTGAGGCTGAATTGCATGCAATACATGAAGATATTCTTCATTGTATAAATAGTCAAAGTAGGCGAGTGAAAGTTGAACGCCTAGTAACAAAGCGCAACGAAGCATTTATGACTGTTCTAGACAAAAATGAGGACCTGATTGCAATTGCTGGAAAAACGGAGGATCCAAGTGCACTTGTTCCTTCATTAGTGTCTTACATAGAGGCAATGACAACTAAGAACGACAAGATACTCACTTCAGCACAAAACTACATCAACTCTGCTGATGATAAAGCAAGTGAGTTCCAGGAACCAAGGGTTTCCATTCGTTCTAGACTTCCCTCACTTATGGCCTCGTCAAAAACTTTTAGTCAGCGTAAACATGATTACGTAATTGCTAATATGAAGCGCGAAGAAATTGAAAAACAGAATGAGGCAGCCATTCGCCTTGCTAAACCGAAAAAACAAATGGAGTTAGATGAACTGGAGGAAAACAACAGGAAATGGTTGGCAGAGGCAACTCTGCAAGAATTGGAATTGCTGGACGCCCTTTCTAAAGGTAGCCAATCTGAAACAACTGCAAGTGCTAGGGGCTCAATAAGAAGTGAAAAGTTTGTCCAGGATAGGATCAACACCTCACTTGCTTTAAGTTTTAACAACGAGAAAATTGGTGAACCAGAGGTTACGAAAGACCCTCCAGAATGCCCTAGACACAACAACGGGGAAACAGTGGAAGATCACAACACTGACATTTAAAAGGCATTCCATTCCAAAAAATTGTCGAGGCAACTACTTTTTAAGCATTGAAACCTTGCAGCAACTCGACCCCTATTACACCCACCTGAAAACTTTTTGGCTGCTGCTAACACACAGGCGTTGTACCAGGCGCACCTAAGGGCGCAAATGGATCAAACAGGCCAGCAAGGCACGGCGCTTCCAAGCATAACTAACCAAGCAACCGCGGATAGTCAGCCGCCTTCTGTACACGCCCCAGGGGCTTCTTCACCGCCCATTCAACAGCCCATTCAACCACAGACGTTCGCACCACAAGAAAATCAGAATATTGCAACCGAGTTATTTCCCAACGCACAACTTCAAATTTCGCAATCCAGGGGACCTGAAACATCAAGTCTGCCCGAGAATAATTAGGCCCAGCGTACATGCTCCCGACAACAAATGAATTTTGTCCCCCGAGCACCAAACGCCATTCTTCCTCCTTTTCCGACAATAAATCATCCAGCCCCCGCAATAAACGTTCCCTTGCACCCAAGCGCCCCACCAAGTCAAAACACTCAACAGCACAACTCCGAACCCGCTCGTCCTAATGACTTTCCCATTCCGAACCCAGTTTTCGTACCTAACCTCACTGCTCCCTTCCCACACGCCCCTTTGATTAATCAGCCTCTCGTCAACAACACATTTCAGAATAATAATAACCGAGTACACAAAGTTGTACGTTCCGTTGCTCCTCCTGTCCCAAATATGCCTAATATCCCTCTTGGCCAAAATTTGTTCCACTACAAAATGTTCAACTACAAATTTATCAGAATTCGCCCCCTTTGATTGATATGCAATCACTATCAGGTGCACAGCAGGAACACCTGATCGCGACTACTAGTAATGTTGTACCTGGTCTAGCCACTCCGGTTTTTCAGCCAACATACTCCTATGTTGGGCCCACTCCGTTGAGTTGGAGCGGTCCGCAGGTGTCTGCACCTGCCCCTCCGATACCGGACATTGCGTCATTGATTAGGGAATTAGCTGATGCAATAACAAGTGAGAAAAATGACCCTTTGCGCGAGTGGAAACTTGCAGAGCTTAATGGTGACCCATTAAAGTGGCATGAGTGGTATTGTCAATTCAAAATCGCGATTGACTCGCAGTCGCTCACTTATGACGTTAAATTGACGTACCTTAAAACACTCATCACCGGTAAAGCAAAGATTGCAATCGCCGAGTTTGCCTACTGTAGTTTAATCTACAAGGATGCACTAAGGACTTTGGAACGTAAATTTGGCCAGCCAAAGGCAGACGTAAGTGCACACTTGGATAAACTAAGGAACTTTCCGCCTCTTAAAATGCACAATATTGATACCACATGAGTGGTATGGTCAATTCAAAATCGCGATTGACTCGCAGTCGCTCACTTATGACGTTAAATTGACGTACCTTAAAACACTCGTCACCGGTAAAGCAAAGATTGCAATCGCCGAGTTTGCCTACTGTAGTTTAATGTACAAGGATGCACTAAGGACTTTGGAACGTAAATTTGTCCAGCCAAAGGCAGACGTAAGTGCACACTTGGATAAACTAAGGAACTTTCCGCCTCTTAAAATGCACAATATTGATAACATCATTAACTATTCTGCAGCCATATCCAGCCTCGTTGGGGTTTTCAAGTCACTATCATATGAAGCTGACTTGACGAGCTCTTCCCTACTTAACCAAGCGGTACAGAAGTTACCGCCAAACATGAAAGTGTCATGGTCGCTCTTTACGGTTAAAAAGCACTGGATTAACCCTACCCTTCTTGACTTTAACGATTGGCTGAAAGAAAAGGCTGACGCCCACGACCTTATGAAACAAAGCGCAACCAAGGCTAAACTTGAAGAGAACAGCACTTCAGTAACCAAGACCAAAACAGCCTCAAAAGTGTTTGCATCAAATTCACAAAAAAGAAACAAGGAAGCAAATGCCATCTTCTTCCACAAACACTCACTCTCGCTGCATTGTATGCAAAAGTAACCACCGGCTATGGGAGTGTCGAGTTTTCAAGGAAAAGACTCCAACCCACAGAGCTAAGTTGGTGGCGGATAACAAACTTTGCTTTTCGTGCTTAAGGGACAAGCACACGTTCCGCCAGTGCCCTCAACCAAGAAAGTGCCGAGCAGAAGGGTGCAATAGTTCGCATAACTTACTATTGCATGGAGCAGATAGGGTTTTCCCAACAAAACAGTCAACAAATCCCAATGATGTCCAGTCTTCTGGCAAAATAGGTCAAAGTAAAGCAACTTCTAGTCAACTCCAGCCTAATAAGCCCACAACAATGTCATCTGTTTCTGATGTTAAGGGGCTCCTTCAGGTAACGGAATTGCAGTTGGTCAAATCGTCCGGTTAAGATACCAAGGCTTTAGTATTGTGTGATACCGCCTGCAGTAACTCTTGGGTGGCCGGTAGTCTCGCAGATAGACTCGGTTTGCACGGTAAAACACTGAAGCTAACTGTCAAGGGTATTATTACCGAAGAAGTAGTTGACACTAGGTTTGTTGAAGTTACTGTGAAACCAAGAGAACATCAAGATTTCGAACCATTTACCGTCAACTCTTTCGTTAAAGAGAGTCTGAACGTCGGCTCTGATATATTTAATGTACAGTCCCTGCAAGAGACTTACCCACACTTAGCAGTTCTTTATCCAGTGACATATTCCTATAAAGACATTGAGATGATACTCGGACAAGATTTCTATCATGCCATCCGCCCGTTAGAATACTTCTCTGCCGATGAGAAGCGTTCACCCGTTGCCGTACGCTGCCCATAGGTTGGGTCTTAAGCGGTCCATTACCATCAAGTTCTTGTATAACCTCAACGTGCTTTAAAGTGAATATCGAACATGACAATGTGTTAGTTTGTCAAGTAAAGTCATGTTACGACATTGAATCATTTGGGGCAAACAAGCAGGTCGACTCAAGATCTGCAGCAGACGCAAGGGCTCACGAAATCCTTGAGAGTACCACCATGCACAATGGCCTGAGATACGATGTCGGAATGCTGTGGGCAGCAGGCAACACCAAGCTCCCAAACAATTACTTCTCCTCCCATGTGCAACTAAAATCTCTCGAAAAACGATTGGCCAAGGATGAGGACCTTAGAGAGAAGTATACTAGTATCATCAAGGAAGACCTAAATAAGGGGTATGTAATTGAGGTTCCTGACGCTCACAAGGTTCCTGAGAACCGGTCCGATAAAGAGTGGTACCTACCCCACCATCCGGATTTAAACCCGAACGAACCGGGTAAGGTGCGTAGGGTGCTCAATGGAGCAGCAAAATTTCATGGCGCCTCACTGAATAAATCTTTGTTTACTGGCCTTGGTCTGCTCTAAAACCTTATCTTCGCTTCCGACAACATCCATATGCCGTCTCTGCCGACATCGAGGGAATGTTTCTACAGGTTGGTGTATTACCATCAGATCAACCATCACTTCACTTTCTGTGGCGGGAGGACCCCACAACTAACGTTGTAGTGTATCAATATACGCGCCATATATTCGGGGCTAAAGACTCGCCCACATGCGCCGACTATGCATTACAACGCACAGCGAGAGACAATGCCAAGTTTTACCCCGAAGCTGCAAAAGCCGTTCTTGAAAACTTCTACATGGACGATTACCTTGACTCAGTGGAGTCTCCTGAGAACGCCATCAATAGATCAAAGGAATTGGTACATCTTCTCCATCTCGGTGGGTTCAAGCTTACAAAGTTCGTAAGCAATGTACCAAATCTGGCTGACCGAATTGATGGGTCCCCTCAATCTACTGAGCCCAAGGTCATTGTTTCATGTCAGGAGGATTCATCGCATGTGCTAGGGTTAAAGTGGGATCACACTAATGACACTTTAGTTGTGAGTGGGGGTACAAGCTGCGCTATCACCAAGCCCCTCACGCAACGCTTGGACCTAGGTCTTGTCTCGAAAGTCTTTGGCCCCATTGGTCTTGTCGCACCGTTTACCGTCGGTTTACCGTTTACTGGCGTGTCACAGGACATCAATGGGATAATGAGCTCCCACAGGACATGGTTCAAAGATTTTTCGTTTGGAGTGCGGACTTACCAAAGCTTGAAAACATCAAAATTTCTCGAAGTTATTTTACTGGACCCTTTGATAATGTAGAATTGCATATGTTCGGTGACAGTTCCCAGGATATTTTTAGTGCCGTCGCATCTCTTCGAGCCCGAGTAACAATTCCTACGGGCAAGATAGAAACAGAGCTTACGTTTGTTTTGGGGAAAGCGCGCGTGGCGCCAATGAAAGTATTGACTGTCCCAAAACTGGAATTGCAAGCAATTCTACTTGCAGCTCGGCTGAAGACCGAAATTATTCAGGCACTTACTGTAACTGTTAACTAAGTATTCATGTGAACAGACAGCACGACCGTTCTTCAGTGGATAAACTCTAATGAAAAGCAAACAATCTTTTTTGCAAACTGCGTTTGTGAAATTTTGGAGTATACCAGCGTTGACCAATGGAACCACGTCGCAACTGATAATCCAGCTGACGCTGGCACGCGTGGAATGTCCGCTGAGGTTTTGCAACTAAGCAGTTGGGTCAATGGTCCACATTTCTTATTTAACTCAAGTTTTCCTTTTGTACCGAACAAAGACCTCATTAATAACATCAAACTTGATGTCAACCAAGCAGTCATTACAGAAGACACTGTTTCTCTCGCTACATCTGTTATAAAACAGACAACTCCCGTTCCGTCATTATTCGCATTTGATAAGTTTAGTTCTTATCAAAAGTACTTGCGCATTGCCTCATACGTTCTCCGGCTTCTGCAGAAACATGCCGGCTACCGTAATCTCTATGGTAGCCTTACTGACCCTAATGAGCATGACGAAGCCGAGCGTAATCTACAGTACTTGGTGCAAGGAGAGTCTTTTGAAACCGAAAGAAAAGATCTTCTTGACAATAAATCTGTTAAACGGAGTAGCCGAATCGCTCCACATTCACCGTTTCTTAGTCCAAATGGGCTAATTCGTTCCTCGGTCCGCATCAAGCGGTTAATGAAAGTTGGGTTTAACGTAAAGTACCCAATCATCTTGGATACACGTCATCCGTTTGGAAAACACGCACGTAAAGCACTATAATCAAGGAGTTGAATACTTAAGATCAATTGTGCAGGAACACTATACAGTGCTGAAACTAAGATCATCTTTGCGTTTCATCAAAGCACACTGCCTGAAATGCCGAAAACTCCAAACTGTAACTATGCAACCAATCATGTCTGACTTACCTAAGGAGAGACTTGCTTAGCAGTCTCCTCCCTTCACGAACACTGGCGTTGACTGCTTCTGGCCATTATACGTTACTGTCCGCCGTAGTAAGGAGAAAAGGTGGGGCTTCCTCTTCACCTGTCTCACTACTCGCGCTGTCCATGTCGAGATAGTTACATCCATGGACACCAGCTCTTGTTTTATGGGAGTTGAGCGGTTTGTGTTACGTAGTGGTACGCCTGCCATGATTTGGTCAGTCAATGGCATCAACTTTATTGGAGCGGAGAAAGAACTCCGAGAAAGTATTGAAAAGTGGAACGTTGTCAACATTGCAGCTGAGCTCGCTCACAAAGGCATAAGTTGGAGGTTCAATCCACGCAGCGCACCATATCAAGGGGGTATCTGGGAGAAGTTGGTACGCAGCTTCAAGCGTGTGTTGTATACTATTCTTGGCACGCGTCGCCTCATGGATGAGGTACTGTATACTACGTTTTGTCTCGTGGAGAATGCTCTCAATTCGCGTCCTTTAACACCCGTAAGCGCTGATCTGTGCGATTTGAACGCTTTAACGCCCAACCACCTCCTTTTAGGAGAACATTCTACCGGTATTCCGTCTGTTGTCGGCAATAATGAGTTCGACCATCGTAATCGTTACGCCCGTGCGCAGTCGTACGCTAATGCGATCTGGTCCCGTTGGATCAAAAAGTACGTACTGACGCTGAACCGACGCTCTAATTGGCAGACGCCTGCCGAGCAACACCTTAAGACCGGTTACTTGGTTTGGATAATTGAGGAAACCAACCTTATGGGTTACTACCCAACCGCTTGGGTTGCGGTACTCCGTTACGGCTCCGATAGGGTTGCGCGCTCCGTCTTTTTACGTACGTCGACCGGTTCACTCGTCCGCCTACTTGGAAAACTTGTAAGAGTTTTCCCAACATCTTCTTCCGGGCCGGAGGATGATACGTAGTAATAATGCAATATATGTATCGATTAAGCTGGTTTTCGGCTTTATATTTTTAGGTTTTCTAGACAATTGTCGATTGAATACGAACTGATTTTGACGTCAACAACATCAAACAAAAAACCAGTAAAAGAGCATCGAAAAAACTCTGCCGTCTAAGTTTCACTTGTTGTTATGATACGTTGCTATATCGATGTTGCTTATACGTTGCTTACAGTTGAATACGTTTTGATTGAATAATTTGAAGCTTTCGGAAGAGTGTTTTTCACTTTCAACAAGGACAAGAAAACCAAAGGGAAATTCTACGTTCCTTATTTCCAAACTGGAACAATCAAGTAAGCGCTGTTTCAAATAACACTGGCCGCACAAAAACAAGACATCTCAAACAGCACAGCCAACAAATACAACCAAAGAAATGTGCTGGAGATGTGGGGGAATATTCACACCCGGACACATCAACAATTGCACAGCCAAACAAGCCCAGTGCAGCATCTGCAAAAAGACAGGGCATTTTGCAAAGGTTTGTAGGTCCAAAATACCCCCACTACCATCACGACGAAACCAACATCGGGGAGCATTTCAACTTCCCCAGGGACAGGGCCAAAGCCAACTTCGAGTCCGACAAATACAAGAAGGCTTGACAGGGGAGGAACAAAAACGAACCAACAGAAACTGAATCAGTAGACCCTGAATCGGCACTGTACATCAGGGAACTGACAAAGGATTGGGCGGATGTAAATCAGATAATCCCGGATTTGTTCATCCCCGTTAAAAACAGCTTACTTAACGAAAGTCAACCGAAAGAAATCTGGGTTGAAACAACCAGATAAAAAAAAACAAGATTCACTGGCTCGTGCATACAGGTTGCCCAAGGAGTTCTATAACATTGGAAATTGCAAAAGCAATCATAAGGAACAAAGGAACAAACCAAAAAAGAAACTCCAACAATAGACGAGCCAAACACAGTACAGATTTTTTAACAACATCAACATCAAAATCGAAGGTACATTGAACCTAATACTACAATCAGGATTATGGACAGCACAGAAGTGCCAAAGCTGATGGTAGTACACAAGACAAACAATCTGATGGGTCGAGACATCCTGCAGAAACTGGGGATCACCCTGCAACAAAGCTGCAAACAATCACCAGGTAACTCAATTAATTCTATCTCATCCATAGAAACAGAGGAAAATGTAATAAAATGGATATTTAAAAAGTGAAAAGTGTCCTCACGTATGCACACGACTCGGAAAAACAATGAACCATATTGCCAAATCAATATTTAAACAAAACCATATACCAAACCAGCAGAAAGGCGGCAGAGTGTCACTCCACCTCCTCGAGAAAATAATACTGGAATTAGACAAATTGATCCAAGACAAACAGGTCATTAAAATATAAAAGTGCCCCGATGACCTATTCGTAAGCCCTGTAGTAATAACAGTGAAGAAAGAAAAATCTGTCAAGCTAGCATTGGAATCAAAAAAGTTAAACAAAGCAATCCACAATAATAAATACCAATTGCAAAGCATTGACCATCTATTTGACGCCGTAGCCCTTTATATCTCACAACAAAAAGACTGCCCAAGGACATTGTGGTTTTCCAAACCAGATTTGAAATATGCTTACAGCCAAATTCCTTTAGATCAATCGATAGCAAAACATTGTAACTTCAGTATACTAGGCGGTAGGGCAACAAGAACATACAGGTTCCTCAACGGATTTTACGGACTTACAGATATGCCAGCAACATTTCAAAAACCATCGATAAAACACTTGATGGCATACCATCAAAATTCGCTTTCCTAGACGATACACTAGTTATTACCAAAAAAAACAATAACGAACACGAACGCGAGTCAAATAAAATTATGAAAAAACTCGACACGGAGGGCCTAGCAATAAGCCTCTAAAAATGTGAATTCACCAAAAACAAAATTGAGTGCTGGGAATTCACAATAACTCCCACGGGAATAAAAAACTGAAGCGATCAAATTGGACAATCAAAAAACACTAAAAACAACTACGATTGTTCCTAAGGAGTGTAAGCCATTTGACAAAATTTATCCCGAACCTTGCGGAAATCTCAGAACCACTCAGACCTTTACTCAAGAAAAATCCAGAAGCAAAAAATATCAAAGTAGACTGGAAAGAAGAACATAGTTCCGCATTCAACACTACAAAAAAAAATCAATTGATAGAAAACAAACGCTTCGAAACGTCAAAACAAACACGTGTTAAATGCGATGCAAGCTCCAAAGGTTTAGGTGCAAGCGTAGAACGAAAACATAACAACACCTGGCATACAATCGCTTTCGCTAGTAGATTTCTTAACGACCACGAATAAAGGTTCACTACCGATGAACTAGAACTACTAGCAGCAGTATTGTCATTGGAACGTTTTAAACACTATCTTTATGGGACAGAATTAAACCTACAAAGGGATCATAGAACGTTGTTAACAGCATTAAACAAAAACTGTGGTAATAAAACTTACCACAGCCGGTTACCAAGATGGATGAGCAGACAGGCTACTGCATTTCATTTTCAACCTAGAACACATCCCGGCAAAAAACATGAGCTTCGCAGATTACCTGCGCCACCATCCAAAAAATCCACCACTTCCCCCCTCGGATGAAGACACAAAGTTTATTATAAATCTCATTAATGACTTCAAATTCGTACTAACTAAAAATTCGATCGGTAACAGTTCGGCTAATAGAAATATAGCAGACAAATGTCAGCCAATTAAGAACGTCAAACGTAATTGTCCGCACGCGAGTAATGTCGATAGCATTTTTTTGGCTTAATGTGAACGAATTAGGTTGCCTTCCTCTAACACTCTAAAATTTACAGCACTGTAAATCTCAATATTTCAGAATAACTAAATCCAATACACACAATTTACTAGAAACTCTATCGAATATCATTTCCATTAATTCCATAATTCATTTCCTCTAAAAAAAATCTTCTACATTACTAAAACTAATTCGCAAAATCCCCAGGAACATAACTTCCAAGTTAGCGTGACAACTCGAATTAGGCCACAACACTTTAGAGCAAAAAACTACAAAGAGAAAAGGAGCACCCAACAAAACAAATACCAAAGTGGACTCAAACAAAACGACTACCGCTAAACAGACCGATGAAGTCTCTAACAAAGGCCGCGGCAGATCCCCAATCAGATCCAATTCATCCAACCCTATATTTCTTCTTAGTAACACACGTGATATACGCAATATAGAAGAAACTAGCACAGGTTTTCCGCAAAGAATTTGTGGCTGACGCTTCTGCTAAGGACCGACAAATGACCCCTGTTATAGAACGCATTAAAGGTTGCGACTGGGAAACAATTAAGAAGGTCAGCCCATATTTCTATTCTCTAAAACGGGATCTCTCTATTACTCCCTCGGAATGTGTCCTTTATGACAAAAGACTAATGGTACCATCAGCATTGAAACAACTCGCAACAGACTCATTACATCAGACAAACCCGGGTCAGATAGGAATGCTCCAGTTAGCAGACCTAGTTTGGTTTCCTAGGATACATCGAGACCTAACCATCAAAACCCAATGATGCGGCGACTGCATAAAAAAAAGTAAATACCAAAACCATCATATACAAAAAATTCCCTAGGGAAATTACCTAAACTAACCGAACCCAACAAACAGGTGCAGCTAGACTTCGCGGGACCAATCCCGTTCCGGGAACACAAACAAAACTATTATATATTAATCTCGGTAGATCGACTAACTCGCTTTCCACATGCACAAGTCTCTGAGGACCGCGATACCGAAACGACGTTAAACAATCTATCAGAGTGTTGTCAATTTCATGGCATACCCCGATCACTTAAATGTGACCAAGCTCAAGCGTTTAAAGCACGCAAATTTGAAATCTTTTGTAAGAATAAAAATATCAAACTAATATTAGCACCAGCGGGTGATCATAGGGCCACAGGAATGGTAGAAATATTAATCCAAACAATAAAGCGAAGAATAGCAGTAATGGAACATGACCCATTATGATCCTCATCGGATCTGGCAACAATAGTAGCAAAAATCAATGAATCAATAAGGCTAAGTCCTAATACAACAACAAAAATAAAACCTTTTGAAGCACACTTTGGTAGACCACCGAATACGGAATTGTCAAACATTGTTACGGAACAATCAAGCAGAAATCTATCATACAGGAAAAAGAAAATATTTGCTTGAGATCAAGCAACACTCCGTCACACATCGCTCCCCAGGGAACTCATGTTGGGACTGGGACAAAGACTCGGAACCTGAACTGGATATTCAATATAAAGTTTGATGACAATCAACTCGGACGTCGGATTCAGATGACTCAGAGAACGCGCCGCTGCTTAGCTACACGCGCGTTCCTGGTAAAATTATCCCAGAGCGACTAGAAAAAAAGTTTGATGATAAAACCTCAACCGTAGTGTACAATAAGAAAAACCATGGCACGAAAAATGATAGCCCGAAACACTCCCCAACCCCGGGGAACATTAAAACCTTTATGAAATACAAAACCTGATGGCACAATTACGTTTTACTCCCGCCATACAATAACCATAGACATGGACACTAGGAAAAACACAGTCATAAGAAAAAATGACTTTGCAATAATCACCGAAACAAAACCGATTGAACCTGAAGCAAAACCCAGAATAATACGTATGGTTGCATGTAAAACTGTTGGCAAATATAACCGGAACCAAGAAAAAATCAAAAGGATCTGTTTAGAAAAAAAAGCCAAGCAAGCAAAAGCAGAAGACCAGAAAGCCGAACCAGCAAGGGCATAACCACTGCAGTCCACCACAGCAACGCAACAAAAACCAGTTAACCCTGGGCCAATGGGCCACGAAGAAGTAGTCGCACTCACCCGTTGCAACCAACAAGCGCAGAAGAGAAGCCGCCCCGCACGCCACAGTGAGCAACATCAGAAACAATAAGCCAGCACAAAATCAAATTCCCCTGGAAATACCAAGCAACCACAATGTCTAAAAACGCTCGCCAAAGACTCTCCAAGAAAACTCCTGTAAAAAACCTCAACATCAAGTCCAAAGAAGCAGCGCTTCAGCACACTACCGAAAAAGAAGAAAAAGCTACTGATGCTAGAAAGATGCTATACTTCAGCTCATCGGACAACAAAAAGCGTCACAACAATTGACAAAAACACTCTAAAATTCTCGTCAACTATGAAGGTATTCAACGTACTATCTGCATCCCCAGGGAAAACGTCGTACGAAATTATCACATCGATTTCATGAATAGAAAACACCAAAATCATTCACAGAAATTAAGTGAACCATCGTGCTCATATACACACCCCAGCTCACACAATATACTCCAACTAAAAACTATAATGAAATCAACTCCAAAAGATGATAAAATCGTGAACCAGATATGGAAAAAACAACAACCTGCATAGGAGACATCTCCAACTCGAGGGTACATTTCTGTAGTAACCATAGAAGATACATCTAGGGACAATTCCCTAGGGCAACCAACTAAGACAATAGACGTAAATGATCTGGAAAGCACAAACGAGCAAACAAACCCGCAAAACGACGACAATACAGAGCAGGCAAACAATCATGAGGAAGCATCTGCCGAAACAAACACAGAAAACATGGAAGAGGAACACGAACCAACAACTATATAGCCAGCAAAAAGTTCAATCTCTGGCCTGCTTGCTAGCGACTTCTACAAACCTTCAAAATTTTGAGTTCTACTAAAAATTTTGACAGACAGGGGTGTGTGACTGAGGAACCAAAATTCCTCAGGGATTACGAGAAACTCAAGAACTCATCACATTATAATTACTGTTTCATGCATTATGTGCGTTGGCCGTTTTAATTTCACTTAGCATCTTCATCGATGTGTACTTCTTTTAGTTGAACTCATTTCATTGTTGTTCAATCATAGACTGGTACGGAATGGTACCGTCTATTTTCACTTGTGTTTACGTAAACTCATTTGAAAAAGGTAGACGGCTATTGAACAGAAAAGAACCGAATTCCTCAGAAATCGAGTTAATACAGTATTAAGCCCACTAAGTTCTTATAACTCACAACAATAATATTAAGAATATTAATAATTTTAATAATAAAAATAGTAACAATAATAATAATAACAATAATAATAATAAGAATAATAATAATAATAATAATAACAATAATAATAATAATAATAATAAGAATAATAATAATAATAATAATAATAATAATAATACTAATAATAATAATAATAATAATAAAAATAATAATAATAATAATAATAAAAAAAATAATAATAACCGTAATAATAATCATAATAATAATAATAATAGTATTAATATTTTAAAAAATAGTAATAATAAAATAATAATAATAATTATTTTTTATTAATATGATTACTATTATTATTATTATTTTTATTATTATTATTATTATTAAAATTATTATTATTATTATTATTATTATTATTATTTTTATTACTATTATTATTATTATTATTATTATTATTATTATTATTATTATTATTATTATTATTATTATTATTATTATTATTATTATTATTATTATTATTATTATTATTGAGGTCGCATCATTCGATGATAAATGACTGTTGCTCCTTGGCCGGATTTGAAATATCCTTGTAAATAATTTCTAATAAAATTTGAGCACCGATGGAGCTCAATTTTCTTTTCTGTCGATGAAATGGGACAGAAAATCTTTATCTATGTTCAAAAATTTATTCAAGTTTTTCCAAGAAAGTAGTTTGCTCACAGTTGGCCGAGGGCGTACCATACAATGATATTTCAGATTCGGCCAGGGCGCATCTTACACTTCATCATTGTATGATACGACCTAATATAAGTACAAATCGATGAAGATGTTAAGAGAAACTAAAATGGCAAAAGCACATAAGGCATGATACAGTGAATATAATGTGATGCTTAATGAATGAAATCTTGAGTTTTTTGTAATCCCTGGGGAATCTTGGTTCCTGCGTCACAATTATTTTTTATAAGTATTATTATTATTATTATGACTATTATTATTATTATTATTATTATTATTATTTTTATTATTATTAATATTATTATTATTATTATTATTATTATTAATATTATTGTTATTATTATTATTATTATTATTATTATTATTATTATTATTATTACTATTATTATTATTATTATCATTATTATTATTATTGTTATTATTATTATTATTATTATTATTATTATTATTATTATTATTATTATTATTATTATTATTATTATTATTATTGTTATTGTTGAGGTCACATCATTCAATAAAAAATGTACAATGCTTCCTGGTCGGATTTGAAATATCATCGTATGATACGCCCTCAGGCATCCCCGAGCCAACATTTTTTATTATGGTCTTTGAACACAGATTTGGAAAATAGGCCGAATTTTATCGACAGAGAAAATTGAGCCCCATCGGTCCTCAATTTTTTTAAGAATTACTATTATTTAAAGAAATTATATAGGGCGCATCATACAAAAATGTATCATAAAATTGTCTGGGTTGATATTTTTTTCGAAAAGTTGCTCTGTATTTCCAGAAATTCGGCAAAGAGTTTTCTACTTGGCTTTAGGGTTTTGGTCCTTGAACATGTTTGTACGGTATGAACAATTTTTTTTGTGAGTTTTTGTTGTTGAAAACACTACCTTTGTTTGTTTTAAATGTGCTATTCTGTTCGGAGGACAAACTTATTTTTCAGGCAACCTGCTTTTAGCTGTATTTTTGTCCCATATATTCTGCGTCAGCTTTGTAACTTAAACTGATTTTGAAATATTGTTTTGATTTTGGTTAAAAGTGGAAGATTTGGATCCAAAATTTCATACCATAGTTGATAGTTCACTGGAAAAGTTGTGTTTACTTGATGAACTAGATAACCCAATGGCCGTTGCTACGCTGAGTTTGTTCATAGAACTCAAAGAGAGAAACGAGAAGCTTAATTTGCGAAGTTTAGAAAAGGAGAATTTGCGAAGTTTTAAAGAAGCAGACAAAGATGACGTAGAGAAATATCTCTACGCATATCAACATAAATTGATTGTAAAATTTGTTTCAGTGAGAAAAATTACGGATTGTTTGCCGGCTATTCATTTTAGAAGGGTGACTTTGTTTTGTTCTATCGAGGAATGAGGTTGACGATCGGCGATTACTTCAAATAACTGGTTGAATCTGACTTGGCGAATGAATACCTTCTTATTGA